>NW_028318607.1:425000-525000 GCF_062004578.1 Staurois parvus
GTTAGGTGAGGTTGGGTGTTAGGTGAGGTTGGGGTAGGCTTCCCTGAAGAGGAGGGTTTTCAGGGTGCGCCTGAAGGTGAGGAGGGTAGGTGACAGTCTGATGGATTGGGGCAGGGAGTTCCAGAGGATGGGGGAAGTCCTGGAGAAGTCCTGCATTCGGGCGTGGAAGGAGAAGACCAGGGAGCTAGAGAGTAGGAGGTCCTGTGAGGAGCGGAGGGCACGGGTAGGGTACTATTTGGGTATCAGGTCAGTTATGTAGTTTGGGGCAGCGTTGTGAATGGCTTTGTAGGTCAGAGTTAGCAGTTTGAATTTGATGCGTTGGGCAATCGGGAGCCAATGAAGGGATTGGCAGAGGGGGGAGGCAGATGTGGAGCGGTTGGTGAGGTGGATGAGTCCAGCCGCTGAGTTTATGATAGACTGGAGTGGGGATAGCGCTCGTTTGGGTAGGCCAGTGAGAAGGGAGTTGCAGTAGTCCAGGCGTGAGATGATGAGGGAGTGTACGAGTTGTTTGGTGGTGTCTGGGGTGAGGAATGTGCGTATGTGCGCATATATATATATATATATATATATATATATATATATATATATATATATATATATATCTCATACATACATACAAACTTATGGATCCAAGCTGGACCAATTTAACTATGAATAATATACAGGGGTAGTACAAAAATATGGAAACACTACATGATTTGCAGGTGTTAAAGTGACATGTTTCACCACTAATGACCGATATTCATGCTCAGAAGAGGAGAGAGTGGTGCAACACCCATAAATTATGGACTATTAATCAATGAGAGACTGTAATATGGTCCTGTGAATCGAACTTTACACTGTTCCCAACCACTGGATGGGTTTACGTGCGGCGAACACCATCCCAAGCGTACAGTCAGGACTGTCTTGTGCCAACAGTAAAGCATGGTGGCGGCGCAGTCATGGTCTGGGAAGCCATATCTTGGTATTTTTCAGGCCACATCATCACCTTGAAAGGCCAGCGACTACAGAAAACAATCACCCCCCTTTAAAATAATCACATTTTGTTGCTTTGCAGCCTGAAATGAAGACAGACACAGTTTTGTTTTATCCAGTTGTATAGGTGCAACTTATAACATCCAAGTAAAAGATATAACACCATGACAGAAAAAAAAAAAAATATTCAAAAACAGAATCACTGAATTGGAAAAATGATTACCCCCCTTTGTGTCAGTATTTTGTTGAACCCCTTTTTGCTTTAATTCCAGCCTTTAGTCTGTTGGGACATGTCTCTACTAACTTTAGACTTTGCAGTATTTGCCCACTCTTCTTTGCAGAACTGCTCATGTTCAGTTAAATTTGATAGAGACAATTTGTGGACTGCAGTCTTCAAGTCATTCCACAGGTTTCCAATGGGGTTTAAGTCTGGGCTCTCACTAGGCCATGCAAGGACATTCACCTTTTTCGCCTTTAACCACTGTGTGCTCACTGTTACTGTGTGCTTTGGCTCATTGTCATGTTGGAAGGTAAACCTTCTTCCCATTGACAACTTTTTGGCAGGGAGCAGCAGATCTTCCCAGAATTTGATGGTATTTTGCCCCAATCCATTCTTCCTTCTATCCTGACATGCGCTCCAGTCCCTGCTGTAGAGAAATCCCCCATAACAAGATATCCCCACTCCATGCTTTACTGTAGGAATGGTGTTATTTGAATGGTGAGCTGGATTGGATTTCCACCAAACATTTCATTTGGTGTTTGGACTAAAATTGAATGATTTGGCCTCATCTCACTATGACACCTTTTCCATGTGGCCTCAGAATCTTCAAGGTGCGTATGCTTTTAAACTCATTCTGGGAACAAAGCCTATATGCGGAGAAGCCCTAATCTTCATCAGGGCATGATTCTTGTCTAGCTGCTCCCCTTACTAGCTTAACCCCCCTGGCGGTATCCCCGAGTGTAGCTCGGGGTAAAGTTTCAGCACCAAAAGCGGTAACCCCGAGCTACACTTGGGAATACCTTGCAGCGTTGCTCCGGAATCTCTTCTACACTTACCTTGTCCTGCGCTCCCGCGATGTCCTCCCTGCAGTTTCCCCGGCCATCTCCTCCGGCCGATGCCGGCATCCATCTTCTGGGTTCCGTTCCCTGTGACGTCGGGACGTACGGGGGACGGAACTGGCGGGAAATTTAAAAATGTCAAAAAGTGACATTCACTAAATACACTAAAATCTCATAGTATTCCATTCCTGTATCAAACCATTTCACATACATTTTGTCCCGAGTGCTTTGTCCGGCGCCCTGCCTGCATTATTACTGTTCTTTCTGCCTGGAAACTGAGAAACGTCCATGGCGTCCAAAAAGCGTCCCTTTAGGTCAAAATCGGTTTTAGACCGGCTAGAGAACAGCGATAGTAAATCAGAACCACTTGCAGAATTGAGTGATAATGATTCGTGGGGGAAATTCCTCATCAGACACTGAAAACGATTCTGCGACTTTGCTCAGCGATGTGCGAACTTGGCGCTATATTTCACATTTCAGTGTTTTTGGTTTGATTATATTATTGAATTAAATTTATTATTATTAAATTATTCTTTTTTATGATTATTTATTATATTATAATTTATGATTTCATGTTTCAAGTTTTATTATACCCGGGATGTTTACTAGACTCTTGTTCAGACAGATTTCAGTGAGTTATTCCTAAAAATTACAGGCCTGCAATACAAAAACTGCATATTTCCATGCAAAAAAATGTATCGCTTTGAGCACATAATCAGACCGCTAGGGAGGGTAATCCCCAAAGATGTTGATCTTCTCCTCAGATCTGCTCAGTCTGTGACAATATATTGTATGAGATGTGTTTCCTGGCTCCAGCAATTCCATGTCTCTGAGCAGTAACGTTTCACCCATGAAGACTGAAAGCATCAATTAAGCTGGCTACACATAGGATGAAAATCAGCCTGTTCAGCAGGAACCCGCCGGCATTTACGAGTGTGTACAGCTGTCTGTCCGACAAAAGCCAGTCTCATGCCCATATTTTGTCAAAGGGGCATGCTGGAAAATCAGCATCTGAGCAGCTCTTGCAGCCAATTGCTGCAAGCTCTGATCGGTGTGTTCCTAATTTTTACAACTCCTACTCTTTATGCACTTCTATAAATGAAAGTTCCCTTGAAGGGCTGATTCACACAGGTGGCCAGGGGACAATTAACGCAAAATGGTTGAGCTGTGATTTTACCACCCTCCTACAAACGGTCATGAAGCCACTCAGGACTGTACACATTCCACGGCAAAAATGAAAGTGCATGTAGCATAGGGGGTACTGCTGCCAAATGCAATCTAAGTGAACGGGGTTGTGCCATAACTGCAAATAATGTGGTTCTGAATTTTTAGGATTAAAACAGGCAGTGAGGACATATCATGGATTTGTTTTCAGAGGTGTGGCAAAGGCTGCTGCACGTGAGAATGAGCCCTAAGCACGTTTGCTAAATAGCTTCAAAAATCCTCTGCAGGCCTTTAAAAGCAGAGTGTGATTGCAGGATAGGGTGCTGAAGAGAAGAGGTCTTTTTGCACAAAGGGGCAGATACCGGTCCTGCGGATGGGTTAAGGACCTTCTACGGCCCTTTCCAGCTCTCAGAGCAACTGCCTGTCTCCTGGAATCTCCTCCATGCTCTTGTCTCCTGGAATCTCCTCCATGCTCTCGTCTCCTGGAATCTCCTCCATGCTCTCGTCTCCTGGAATCTCCTCCATGCTCTCGTCTCCTGGAATCTCCTCCATGCTCTTGTCTCCTGGAATCTCCTCCATGCTCTTGAGACTGTGCTGGGAGACACAGCAAATCTTCTGGCAATGGCACGTATTGATGTGCCATCCTGGAGCAGTTGGACTGCCTGTGCAACCTCTGTAGGGTCCAGATATGGCCTCATGCTACCAGTAGCGACACTGACCCTAGCCAAATGCAAAACTAGAGAAAAACAGTCAGAAAAGAGGAGTAGGGAAAAAAATGTCAGTGGCCTCCACCTGTAAAACCATTCCTGTTTTGGGGGTCGTCTCATTGTTGCCCATCTAGTGCACCTGTTGTTAACTTCATTAACACCAAAGCAGCTGAAACTGATTAACAACCCGCTCTGCTACTTACCTGATCAGATCAATATCCCAGGAGTTTCATTGACTTGATGCTAGACTCTGATTAAAAAGTGTTCCTTTAATTGCTTTCAGCAGTGTATGAAACCAATCTCAGAAAATATAAAACCCTAACAATGTGACCAGTCCTAGAAGAACTGATTATAATGTTCCAATGGGTGCAAAAGTGCCAGTGCTCAAATATTAATAAGGTGCATGTAACCCGTACAGTGCAGGGAGGCTCACTGCAAGGGTTTTTTTGCTGCTGTCCAGAACATATTCTGATTCTGTCGCTTGGATCAAACTAAGATATGCATTATATAAGTAGATGTTTATGAATGGAACCAATGACTCCCTGTCTGAACTGAAGCTGATATCTCACTTTACTCAGAAACTACAATAGAAAATATTGAAACAGAATGAAATGGCCTATACAAGGCAGCAACGAATTTACATTGATGCTTAGCAATGTATTACTAAGAGTGAACGAGTAGATGTTGCAGGGGACGATAGGGGGAGAAGATGGGAAAAATCTTTGGCCAACCTGACACAGACTCAGCCATTCCCCCACACCTTACACCAGGGGTGCTCTACCTGTGAGGAAAGAACAGACAGAGGGCGCACAGGCCTAGTGCATTACCAGAAAAAATGTTTAATAAGAAATAAAAGTAGGTGTTGTACTCACAAACGAGAATAAAGTCAAGGCACATCATAAAAGAACAGCTGGGTCAACACCGCGCTGAGTAATAGTCCGCAATAGGGAGTGTAGACATCCAATCGGCTGACGCGTTTCGAACTTGCCTCTTCCTCAGAGCCCTGAGGAAGAGGCAAGTCCTTGAAACACGTCAGCCTACTGAATGTCTACACTCCCTATTGCGGACTATTACTCAGCGCGGTGTTGACCCAGCTGTTCTTTTATGACGTGCCTTGACTTTGTCGTCCTTTGTGAGTACAACGCCTACTTTAGTTCTTATTAAACTTTTTCCGGTAATGCACTAGGCCCGTGCGCCCTCTGTTTGTTCTTTCCTCATTCAGTATATTTGGATTTCCCCGATCTTTTGAGGGCAGCAAGGTGTGCATGTTCCAGGACATTCTTAATGTGGTTGTAGCATCGAGTCTATCCCCAAGCGCAGGAGCATTTGTGTTTGCTGGTTCTTTGTGCTCCACCTGTGGCCTGTGAGTGACATGCGGCCCGGGACCTCAAACCAAGGAAGTATATTATTATTATACAGTATTTATAAAGCACCAATAGTTCGCTCAGCGCTGTACATTACAAAGGGGGACAGAACATGTGACAGAACAATACCAATATAATGCAAAACATGAGGGGATCGAGGGCCCTGCTCTTTCCAGCTTACAATCTAGGAGGGAGGGGATGGTGGCACAGGAGGAGATAGCTGTGGGGGATGGAGTGGTAGGAGGAGTGGAGGAGGTCAGTAGGTTAGCAGGGGGTGGGGTAGGCTTCCCTGAAGAGATGGGTTTTCAGGGTGCTCCTAAAGGAGAGAAGAGTAGGCGATAATCTGATGGGTTGGGGCAGGGAGTTCCAGAGGATGGGTGACACCCTGGAGAAGTCCTGGAGGCGGGCATGGGAGGAGGAGACCAGGGAACTAGAGAGAAGGAGGTCTTGTGAGGAGTGGAGTGTGCGTGCTGGGGGGTACTTGGATATTAGGTCAGTGATGTAGTTCGGGGCAGTATGGTGGACGGCTTTGTACGTCAGTGTTAGGATTTTGAATTTGATCCGCTGCGCAATCGGAAGCCAGTTTAGGGATTAGCAGAGGGGGGTGGCGGAAACGGAGCGGTTGGAAAGGTGAATGAGTCTGGCAGCCGTATTCAGGATGGACTGAAGCGGGGATAGCCAGCGGCGAGGCAGGCCAGTGAGGAGGGAGTTGCAGTAGTCGAGTCGTGATATGATGAGGGAGTGGATGAGCTGCTTAGTGTTTTCTGGGGTTAGGAAAGTGCGTATTTTGGCGGGGATGGCAATCCATTGATTGCGATCTGAGCTTGCTGACCCACCATCCTAGAGCATCAGAGTAAATAAAGCCGGCGCCAGAAGCAGAAAAAACAGGCAGTCACAGAGGGAGTAGGAGTCGCATAAGCAAATATTCTAAATTCTGAAGCATTTTATTTTATTGTAGCCTGCGACCAGTTACCAGATCACTTAAGTGGCCCTTGCTCTTCAAAGGTTTGAGCACCCACCCCTACCTACATTATCCCTGTTGTAGGACATGGCTCACCTAACCACCAAAAAATGTAAATGAGGTGTCAGCCCCTTACAGTATGTGGTTTGCATGGTAAACAAAATGTTCAACCACTTGAGCTCAACAAGTTTTTACCCTCTTTATGACCAGGCCCTTTTTTTGCTATTTAACACTACGCTACTTTACCTGGTAATTGATCATGCAACTTTGTACCCAACCGAAATTTATATAATTTTTTTCACACAAACAGAGCTTTCTTTTGGTGGGATTTGATCACTGTTGGGTTTTTTTTTTTTATTATTTGCGATATAATGGAAAAATCCTGAAAAAAAATTTTTTTACTCTCTGCTACAAAACATCCAATAAAATTTCACCAGAAATTTTGGACAAAATGTATTCTGCTACATGTCTTTGATAGAAAAAAATCCCAATAATTGTATATTGATTGGTTTACATGAAAAGTTACTCACGTATTACAGGTGCCATAGGAAGCACCAACCCAAACAGCTCACTAGGGGGATCTCTCCCTCCACACCGCCGCCCATCCTGTGGTTGGCGTGCGTTCCAATGCCTGGATGTGATGTCAGAGGAACCAGAAGTGGCATGTGCGGCTCAAGCCTCAATGCCTTTTGCGCAGAGTGCATCCTCAGGAAGCTTAAAGTCACCGCCATATTCCCGACTATTTAATGGGGGACATCGCTCATGATTGGTCACTATGGACAGGGGGAGTTTTTCAATCAAATTAAAGGTTATGTCCAACAATTACTTTTGGCACCAAGGGGAGTTTTTCAAGCAACTTAAAGGCGTTGCGATGGGGGCTAGATATGCCCCTAGTGTGGCAAATATATTTTTAAATAAATGGGAGGAAGAAGAGATTTTCTTCAGCCCCTGTGCAGAGAGAAGGTTTTATCATAGATTTATTGATGATATTATGTTTATTTGGGAGGGAACGGAGGAACAGTTCTGTTTATTTCTAACATGTATGAAGTGAGCTGTATGGGTTGGTGCTTCCTGTGGCACCTGTAATATGTGAGTGAATTTTTATTACATATACCCAATTTTAAATAAAACTTGCTGTACTATGAACATCTTCTTGGAAATTTTCTGAGAATGGAGAAGGTGGTATAATATCATTTGATTGCAGGAAGTTGGAGGATTTTGCACCTCACACCTAAGGGCTCATGTACACTGCAGCTCCTAAAATGACATTCAGGAGCTGTTCTGCGTTTTTATCAGCAGCCCCTGAACTCTCCCTAATGTTTTCCTATGTGTCCATGTACACATCGTCATTTACAGGCAGTTGAGATTACAGTAGTTTTTTTGAACGCACCAAACTTGCGTTCAGGAGTAGATTTTACTGGCGTTTCAAACACCAGATGCTTGCAAATGCTTGTAAACGCAGAGAACCGCGTTTATGTTTAGAAGCATTTAACTGTTCCATGTCCAGATGCTGTCCAGAGCCTTTTTTCTATCATCAGAAATGCATGCACAGTGGTTTCCATGTATTCAAATGGACACCAGCGCAGTCAGTTCCAGGTTTCGCGTGAAGGAAAAAAAAATGGTAGAACGTGCGGCATTATGCTCATGATGGGATCCATAGTGAATACAACCAGAAAAGACAGGTCATCTTAACACATATTGCTCTCTCTGCTTCTGCTCTCTCTATTCCTCTCAAAATATCTGAAATAGTTAATGATTTGCTATTATTATGGGCATTTGGAAAGGTCTAATGAGGTTCTTTTAAAAACGCTTAATGCAAATGCACTTAAATGAGGTGCGCATAAACACGGTATGCAAACGCGGCTAAACTGACATTTTTTAACCTACATTTTCCAGCAGTCAGTTTCCATCGTTCAGAAGAGTTTTCCAAACGCCCCGTGTACATGAGCCCTAAGGCAGAGAGGATCTGTATACAAGCATGTTGGCTACTTTGTTGGCCGGGTATATCTGGTGAGTTCCCATTTCAGCTACACACTGTGGTGGAACACAATTTTGGAGTTGCAAGAAGTAGTCACCTGTCAGACTGTGAATGAATTTTGTGATTTTGGACTTCATGGTTTTTGAAACTGAATAACTGCCAATGAAATTACCAGCAACATTAATACAATGATCAGTGATAATACTGTATACTATCACTGTACTAATGACACTGGCTGGGAAGGGGTTAACATCTAGGGTGATCAAGGGGTTAATTGTGTGCCTAACAATGTTTACTATGTGTAAAGTGTGCTGCTTTTACTAATGATCTCTTTATTTCTCATCCCATGAAAAACACAGATACCATTCCCTCTGTACAGAGCCCTTTGTTATTTGTCAACACAGCCGATCAGCAGGTCTTGCCCATGAATAATTGGCTGGGAAAGAGAGAGAGAGGGGGTGGAAAGAGAGAGAGGGGGTGGAAAGAGAGAGAGGGGGGGGGGGAAGAGAGAGAGGGGGGGGGGAAGAGAGAGAGAGAGGGGGGGGAAAGAGAGAGAGAGGGGGGGGAAAGAGAGAGAGAGGGGGGGGGGAAAGAGAGAGAGAGGGGGGGGGAAAGAGAGAGAGAGAGGGGGGGGGAAAGAGAGAGAGAGAGGGGGGGGGGAAAGAGAGAGAGAGGGGGGGGGGAAAGAGAGAGAGAGAGGGGGGGGAAAGAGAGAGAGGGGGGGGAAAGAGAGAGAGGGGGGAAAGAGAGAGGGGGGGAAAGAGAGAGAGGGGGGGAAAGAGAGAGGGGGGGAAAGAGAGAGGGGGGGAAAGAGAGAGGGGGGGAAAGAGAGAGGGGGGGGAGAGAGAGAGGGGGAAAGAGAGAGAGAGGGGGGGGAAGAAAGAGGGGGGAAAGAAAGAGGGGGAAGAGAGAGAGGGGGGGGGGAGAGATGGAGAGAGGGATGCAGGGAGAGAGAGAGGGAGGGAGGGAGAGAGGGAGGGGGGAGAGGGAGAGAGGGAGGGACAGGGAGAGAGGGGGGGAGAGAGAGGGAGAGGGGGAGAGGGAGGGGGGGGAGGGAGAGGGGGAGGGAGAGAGAGAGGGGGAGAGGGGGAGGGAGAGGGGGGGAGAGGAGAGAGGAGATGGGAGAGGAGAGAGAGGGAGGGGGGGGGGAGAGGAGAGGGAGAGGGGGAGGGGAAAGGAGGGAGAGAGAGAGAGAGGGGGGGGAGGGGGGGGAGAGGGAGAGAGAGGGGGGGGAGAAATCTCCCAAAGTCTCTTGGTCTGAAATATAAAGGAAGAGATAGGCTCCAGCTGTGAGAGACAGAGGGAGAGCAGGGGGGGGGGAGAGGGGAGAGAGGAAGAGAGAGAGAGAGAAAGAAATCTCCAAAGTCTCTTGGTCTGAAATATAAAGGAAGAGATAGTTACCCTTAATCCAGCATCTGTGAGTTCAAGGCAGTATCTGGTCCCCTCCTTAATCTCCACATTGATGTAGGCCATGTCCACAGCGCATGGCAGGTTTTTGGAGACAAACATGTTGGCGACGGCAAACAAGACATCATTCACGATGGCTTCAGCTTCCAGCCTCATGTCTTTCACCTCTGCCCCTTCCATATCTCTGTCCAAATCTTGATCATGGACAGCATTAATAGGCAAATCCATGGGGTTGTAATCCACTTCCATCTTCTGGAGGAAAAACAAAGCCATCACATTCATTAATGACCAGGAAGGTTCAACAAATAAAGCATCAATAAAGCTTTCCCAAACCAAGCAAATAATAAACAGAGACCAGAAACGAGAGTCATTCATTAATGCTGATGTTTAATGTTTTTTCTAAACTGCCCAATAAATTGTCAGCTTCAGTACAGTTTGCTGAAAGATCAATAAGAAACGAGTAAATAAGTATAACAATTTTGTATAAAGCAATTAGATTTTCCCACCGCTTTTGATTGGAGCAGTTTTAAATCCATCTCCTTGGATCGATCTCAATCACAAGTTTATGTCTTCGAATACTTTACTGTTTCAGCAAAAAAGGGAACTGAAAGTTCAATCGCAATATTAAATCGACGTACGTACGGCTATACACGACAATTTAACCACAAAAACAATAAATGAAGTGGATCACGGAAACCTACCATTACCAGTGTGTATACGTAGTGTATGGAGAGATATATCCCCGTTTACTTCCACCAAGGTAATAAAAAAAAATTGGGGCTTTGGGTCGCTCCCCGTACATGCATGTCTCCTGGGCTCTGCATGCCCATCAGCAGACGCGAGATCAGCAAGACAGATGCCACCGGATAGAGGGGAAGGAGATCAGCGAACATCTACTCGCTGATCTTCCCTTCCTGTTGCTGATCAGGTCGGCCTCTACAAATTCGCCAGTCTATAAAAATAGAGAGCAATTAAAGCCGAGCTCCACCCAAACGGGGAAGTTGCACATTAAAGACTGGTCCCCCGCTCCCCATTAAGGATTGGCACATTTGGGGGGCGGGGGGGAGTGGGTACCCGAATTTCACAAGTACCTGCTCCCACTTCCACTCCGATCGCCTAGGCGATCGGAAGTGGTAGGTGTCCTCCCCCCTCCCTCCCCGTAGTCCTTTGAGACACATGACAGGTCCCAGAAGACTACAGGACCATTCAGGAAGCGCAGCGCTACTAGCGCATGCGCAGTGGGTACCCGGCTGTGAAGCTGCAAGCTGTCACAGCTGGATTCCCACACTGAAGATGCCGGCGCCCAGGGAGAGAAGACGGACAGTAAAACGGGCTGCAGGGGACACACCGCGGGACCGAGGGACAGGTGAGTGTGTGATTTTTAAAAGTCAGCAGCTACATGTAGCTGCTGACTTTTATTTTTTGACAGCGTGAGTGGAACTCCGCTTTAAGCATGTGTAGAGCAGGGTGACACAGTGTATTTTAACCCGTATAGGCACTTATTTTTAATGTTTTACATAGCTATACCTGCAAAAGGGGCCAGCCTGAAGTCATCTAGCCGGACTTCATTTTCTGACTAAAGTTCCACTTTAACACAGCACTCGTTGTTCGAGTCCTGCCTGTAACATAATTGGAATACCTGTTGATCCCACCAATAGGTCTGTTATTTTTCAAATTCATTTAACCACTTCCAGTCCGGACACTTTCCCCCTCTTCCTGTCCAGGCCAATTTTCAGCTTTCAGTGCGGTCACACTTTGAATGACAATTGTGCGGTCATGCAACACTGTACCTCTATGAATTTTTTAGCATTTTTTGAGACAGATGAAGCTTTATTTTGGTGGTATTTATTCACCACTGGGATTTTTATTTTTTTTGCTATGTAAATGAAAAAGTCCACAAATTTTGAAAAAAGTGTTTTTCCTTATAAAATTTTGCCAGTAAATAGTATTTCATCATAAATCTTGGCCAAAATTTATTCTGTTATCTTTTTAGTAAAAAAAAAAAACCCAAATTAGTTTATAACCAAAAATTACAAATTTTTAAACTTTTTTTTAATTATTATTTTTTTTTTTACATACTGTCACCCTAGCAGTACAGTGTCACCATGGTGACACTGTACTACTTGTGGGGGGTGATGAAGATTTTTTTTTTTTTTTTTACACCGATTGCTTTTACACCCATAAAGGCTGTAAAAGCAATCATTTCCCCTTCTCTCTGGCTGCATTCTCCTGCAGCCATTGAAAACTACTGTGTGAGCTGTGATTGGTCACAGCTTGTCACATGGTACAAGGCTGTTGTGAATAGCCTTTTACCATGTGATCTCTGTGATCATTCATAGAAATCACACGTAGTAAGCAATTATGTCACAAGTGACATCTTGCTTACTACTCTGCATGAGATCGCTGATTGGCCAATCACTGATCACATGATCGGGACCTTGCACAGAGGTCCCGTCCGACGATCGGTGTTCCACTGTGTCCGGAGGACACAGCAGGCACCAGATCACTGTGCTGCACGCTCCTAGGGAGTGCGCACAAGCGGGGTGCGTGGAGGCCATTTTTAAACAGCCACTTTACCCTGCAGTGCCACCGTCCGGCCGTTTATATACAACGGCCGGACGGGAGGTGGGAAATAGACCAATCTGTCCAGAATAAGGGACAGTTGGAGGGTTGAGACAAACCATTTAAAGCAGAACTAATGCCTCGTACACACGATAAGAAAATCGTACGAACAATTTTGTGGAACCACTGATCGAGCGATTTTCTCTTCATTGATGAGCAGGATGTTTTAACCAATAACGATATTGTGAATGAAAAAATCCGGTTGCACAACAGTGAAAAATGTTGTCGTTTCGCATATGAACTACCGATTTTCTATGCGGTGGTATGACGGCCCTAACAAAAAAAAAAAATCTACCAAGCGCTATCACGCATGAGCAGAAACAGAAGATGACTCGGATGTTTATGTCCGAGGAATCTTCGTAAACACGAACGAAAAATCCAAATGTTAAAAGTAGATCGGCCCAATGAGATGATGAAACCAGAATTCTGCAGATTATATTTTATGTCTCACTATTTATGTATATAGGTCATGTAATAAACGATATTATACTCATTGCTGGTAATTGTTGTGTATATCGCTCGTTCTGGCCGGAAGGGCGTGGCTACAAGGTCACACGCACACCGCATCACTTCCACTTGTATGGAAGACGTCAACACTACGTATTGCCCAATGAACGATTTTTTAGATTGGTTAATGTGGGCCATGATTTCGACCAAAGAACGAACGCATCTTGGTCGTCGGATGACCGATCGGTCAATTTTTTCATCGTGTACTCCCACCTTAAAGCTGCAGGTCATTTCAAGAGCCTTTGCCAGGTGGTGAGGAGGCATTGGAGCGCCTCCTCACTGCCTGCTGTAACCCCTTCAACCCCGCACTAGCGCACCGCCACTGGCTGCATTGCATGCATTTGCAGAGTGGCCCCTGTTACTTGAATGGGTCTCGTTCAGCAGGCACTAAGTGCATCTGAATGACAAGGAGTATCAGTACTGCCATGGCCACGGCATGTGCACACCCTTGGCTACTGTCTCTACAGCTAAAGGGGGGGCAATCGGGAGAGTGGTGGTAAAAACATAACTCAACTGCAGGGTTTTACCAACCCTCAGACCTTAGGCCCAATAAAAGGGAGGACTTTAAGCGTAACTGCCTGGATCTTTCTTGGTATCAGCATCTTGAAGCTCTGGGTGAGATATGGAGAAACAGCACCACCAGGCTGCTGTACTGCAAGGATAGGCAGATAGGAGGAGAGAGCAGAGTGACAGAAAGATGCAATTGTCGGTTTGTTGCTTCGCCTCTCACTTATCAGTCTGCTGCTTTTCCTCTCATCCAATCACAGGCTGGGGGAGGGACTAGACCTCTAAGTGTTCCTGAACTGCAGAGCAGAAAAATCAGGTCTCCTATCCTGCCAGACAGGTCTGTACTCTGTGGCAGAGCTGTGCGAGTCTCAGGACTGGATGAACAGAAATACAAATCCTTTGGTAGATAAAACAGATCGCTTCTATGTATTATATCGGTGTATTCAGCTGATGATCTGGAGTTCTGCATTTCAAACTGTTTTTATGATTCCTGATCTGTCCAGAATTAAAAAAAATCTCTTTACGTGAACTTTAATTTGATGGCCTCTCTGATTTATTGATCCAGTTCTGATGTCCAGGGACACCGGTAAGCCAAGTCCTCTGAGCCTGTCCCTGGACATGAGGCACAGTGCTCAGCCCTGCACTCAGGATCCCCCCCTCAGTCCAGTATAATACAACTTCTCCAGTCTGTGAATATCCCTCCACCCATCCGAAGCCAACCTCTCACAATTACCTTCCAGATTCCAGATGCACAGGACAAATTTCCAGAAGCTCATAGCACTTCCGGCATCAACATTGCCTTTTCACCAACGTCACTTCCTTTAATGCCCACTCCGGTCACAATACGTCTCCACTCAACTTCATGGCGTAGCCATGTTTGTGAAGACAGGCCGCATTAATAGAGTGAGCGGGGACGCCAACAAGATGGCTCCTAGAGCGGAGACATCATTTTTCCAATTTAGAGTTCTGAGTAATGACCGTGCAAATGTTGTCTGTCTATTGTGGCACTAGCTCGGTGAACATACGGCAGATTTCCTCTACTGAGGGTATACCGTACGGGGTTATTTTTTTTTAAACAGTGTCTAAGATTTACGTTTTTGGGACGTAAAGCGTTTGGTTAGGGCTCAGCTGTTGGCCATTGCCAGTAATAAAGATGGAGCCTTGCGTTACCTAAGCTGCTTCCGTGTGAGGAAAGTGACGTCATTGTTTATGTCCTGGGAGCACAGCGAGCTCAGCCGGTGTAGGGAGACCCGGGCTTCGCATGACTCGGGCTTAGGAAGGGCACGTGCAATCTTGGGGAGCCGGGGGAGACCTCGAGGCTGGACTGTGCACATAGGCCCTGCTTGCAGCTTGACAGCCACTGACTCTGAGTGTATGTGACTGCCATGGCAATGGCTGCCTGCATGTGTGACTATGTCACTGCTGGGGTTGGGTGCCTTGTGTGTGAGAGATATTCTCTGAATGATTGTGTCCCCATCCCCTTTCTGTGTTTGATTGTGCCCCCCCCCATCCCCCCTCCATGTTGATAGCATCCCCATCCCCCCTGTGTTGATAGCGCCTCCATCCCCGTCTGTGTTTGATAACACCCCCCCTCTGTGTTTGATAGCGCCCCCATCTGCGTTTGATAGCGCCCCCATCCCCCTTCTGCGTTTGATTGTGCCCTCACCCCCCTGTGCGTTTGCGCCCCACCCCCCCTCTTCATTTAATTGCGCTCCCATCCCCCCTCTGCGTTTGTGCCCCATTCCCCCCCTCATCGTTTGATTACGCCTCCATCCCCCCCTCTGCGTTTGATTGCGTCTCTACTCTGAGCTTTCGATTGCACCCCCATCCCCCCCTATGCATTTAGCCTTATCCTCTGTGTGTTTGCGTCCCTAACCCGTACGTTTGACTGCATTCCCCCCCCCCCCTTTTCCATGTATTTGATTGCATCCCCATACCCTCTGAGCATTTGATTGTGTCCCTATCACACCCTGTGCATTTGATTGCGTCCCTATCCCCCTGTGTGTGTGACTGATTGTGTCACTGGCCTTTTTCTGTGTGGATCGTGTCTCTGTCTGTTGTGTTGTATGATTGCGACTGTCAAATTCTTTTCTTTGTGATTGTGTCATTGTCTACTTTCGTGTGTCTGTGATTTTCTGCCACTGTGTGTGTGTGTGATGAGGCACTCTGTGAATAAAGTCATCACTGTGTGATTCTTGGTGCACCAATGTGCTGCCTTGTCAGTGCTGTGTTTTGAATTGTGTACATTTGAATTCCTGTGTCTTTCCCTATTGGTTCTGTGTCAGTGTGTTGCAGTGCCTGCTGAGTACAACTGCCACTTGTCACTGAATGACTATTCATGAGCGATTTCTTTTTTTTCCCGTAGTGTAAGTTAGCTGGGTGATTGCCTTCCTGTGTGTTATGTCACCATAGAATGTCCTTGTGTGACATCAGGTCTTATGGGTTGAGTTTTTCTGACATATAACTGACTGTTGATGCTTGCTGTGTGCCTGCCTTGTGTCATATTTTATTGCTGGTCTGCTTTGTCCCTGTGTCATTGGTGCCGGTGACAGTTCTGGCAGTTTTGATTTCGGCATATGAAGCTTTATTATCTCTCCTTATCAGAGACCACATGCTTCATATCTTGTGTCCTACATCAGAACAAGGTGTGATTGATCTTCATTAGTTTGTGGTCATTTAAATACCCGTGGTGATTGTCTGACTGTAGATGTCAATATGAGCAATATGTGACTTGTTGTTACTACCTGGTTGCAAAGACAAGCCCCTGACTACGATTACTTGACTGTCACTCAACTTTCAATGCATGTCAGACTGTGGTCTTCACTCGGCGACTGTCTGGTGATGATCTATTTTTCTGATTGTAGTGTGTGTGCCTGGCTGTAAAAATTTTAAGATTGGGCATAAGAGAATAACGTTTTTTGGTTGACGCCCCAACTCTACCTGCAACATTGACTGACTATGTGATTGCAGTTTTGTGTCAGTTGATGCAAGATTGAATTTTGGACTCTAGACTGGCAGACTGGCTTTGTAGCTTCATAGTCGGGGCTCTGGGAGCCCTCATTCTTCGCAACCATGCCGTGGCCCTTCTCCGAGTCCATCAAGAAGCGGGCCTGCCGGTACCTCCTGCAGCGCTATCTGGGTCACTTCCTGCAGGAGAAGCTCAGTCTGGAGCAGCTCACTCTAGATTTGTACCAGGGCACCGGCTCCTTGTCACAAGTTCCACTTGATAAATGGGTAGGTCTGTTGTATTGCTTAAATTATAAGTTTTCTTTTTGGATACAGTGGGGGGAAAGGATAGAACTCCTATAGAAGGCAAAAAAAAAAAGTTCACTTTGATGCGTCCTCCAGCTGCACTGGTACTGTACTGACCTTCTCTTTTCCCCTGTTTCTAGGTTCAGCTGCATGCAACAATACGCAGCATGAAGGAGCACTTCTCATGTGATAGCATTGATGATTGGTCTAGCAATATCACATGGAAGCAATATATTTTTTTTATCTTTTTTTTTTTTGTCAGGTCATACCCGTCCATGTCATCATTCTCACTTATCCCTGGTTCACATCTGTGCGGGCCATGATTTGCGTGGGCATGAGAGCCCATTCATTTCATGGATTCCCGTGCCTCAGGACACGCAGGGAAGAAGTCCCTGCACTACTTTGGAAATCGCAGCCCACTCGGTATCCGAGGTTCCCAGTACGGTTGTGATTTCCAGTGCGGGCGGAATGCCATTAGAATTAATGGCACCCGTCTGCGGGTCCTGCATTCCTCTGTGTGGGTGGTGCGGCTGCAGGTATTGTCTGGTTTCTGCAGCGGCACCACCTGCATAGATGTTAACCAGGGGTTAGGCCAGATTGACATATCCCTGCTCCTATAAGTTCCTGGTATATTAACATCACATATCCCTGGAGGTTGTAGGAGCAGGGACACAGTAGGCAGTGCCCTTACTTTGCAGCATGTCATCGAGGACCGGCTGCGGGAGGAACAGCCAGCTTCTGATGACATCAGAGAAGGAGATGGCAGTGCAGGACCTGGTCTGTGGCAGCAGATCAGTGTATCACAGCAGGGCAGTGCAGGTGAGCTTGTGAATTGAGGACAACCCTGCATAACACGAAAATGTACAAGGGGAAAAAAAGTGCAACGGTGGTGAAATTTCTCTTTCGAGGATAAATGAACATCTTTTTGCAGGTAAACAAATGTCAATTTATTACAGGTACTTGTAAAGCACCATCAATTATTATTTTTTTTACACTGAAACCTGTAAAGCATTGCACCTGTGATCCGCAGATTGTGGGTGCAATACCAGGATCCTGCAGTCTCTCAGTACACTGTCTGCCCATACCTTGTATGGGCAGGCAGTTACGGAATTGCAGGAAAACTTCATGAACTACGAGAGGACTCACCAGGGAGAACCACAAGCCGTCGTCTGCAGGGGCTGTTGGTACTTGGAATTCATAAATTCACAGAACTCTGTAAATGAACCATGGGGCCATGTGGGCATAGCTGCACACGGCCCTGCTGTTTTTAAATTAAATTGTGACAGTGGGTGTGGAGAGAAGATCTTCCACCCACTGTCACAGGGAGGGGGAGAGAAGGCAAGTTCTACCCTAAATTTGGGTGGAACATGTTCCAAAGGTAAACATCCTTTGAAGAGTCTTGGAGCCCACATAGGTAAATATGTGCTGCCGGGGAGTAGGGGCATTAAACTGAACCTGTTGCTTTGAAAATGAAGAAACATGCGGATATTGAGGAGGGTAAAATAAAGAGCTTGATAATGGTGCACTAGATATATTAAAAGTATTAGTCATACACAGGGGGGATAAGGAGATGAAGGGGTTAACGTACAGGTCACATGGTGGGAGGATGAAGAGGTTAATATTCAGATGGGCAGGATAGGGGAGGTGAAGAAGGTAGTATACAGGTCACCAGTGACAGGATTATTATTATACAGGATTTATATAGCGCCAACAGTTTGCTCAGTGCTTTAAAGGATGGATGTACAGGAGAGGAGGGGGAGATGGTTAAAAAATGGTCCCACAATGAACCCCCCCCTCCTACCCTGAATTGCTGCTGCTTGTGCCTTGCAACTAACCAATGATCAATCCTTCATTAGTTCCTCCTTCCTCAGTTGAAAGAATGGGCTCTACCAATGTAAACAGTACGCTGTTTACATTAGTGACTGCTCAAGTACAGTGATCATGTGGTATAGAGCTGCTCAGATTGGCTCTGTGTACTGTGTTTATGACCCTCACAGACATTAATGGCCAAGCTGGCTGCTGCCTGAGGGATATTTTTAAAGTTCCATTTAAAAACAACACTCCAGAAATAGATGTCCACTTCTCCATTTTTTCCCCCAAATAGGGCAGAAGGGAGGTGGTGATACTAAGTTCTTAATTGTCACTGGGTTCATTGTGGGGGTCCGCAGAGAAACAGGACACCTGTACAACTAGTTTTACACCTGTCATAAACCTGGACATTCATACAATGCATGTGATGAAAATGCATAAAAGCAGAGTTTACCTTTAGTGAAAACCACATGTGAGTGGATTCAGAAATATAGGCAACCAAACTTGTATGTAGATCTCAAAATTTCACGTAAAAGTCCAGCATGGCCCACTTCTCCCTCCTTAGGGCTCATGTACTCTGCAGCTGATAAACTCACGTTTAGGGGCTGTTCAGCGGTTTTTTTTCAGCAGCCCCTGAACTCTCCCTAATGTTTTCCTGTGTCCATGTATGTACACATCTTCCTTTACAGGCATTTGAGTTTAGAGTCGTTTTTTTAATGCAGAATACTTGCGTTTAGCAGTCGATTTTATCAGCGTTTCAAAAGTAAAAAGGAGGCAAAACGTGGTAAATCACGTTTACAGGCGTTTTAATTTTGAACATTTTTTTTTTAACTCTTCCAGTTCCCGATGCTGTCCAGAGTCTTTTTTTCATCATGAAAAATGCATGGAAAGCGTTTTTCAAGGTACTCGGATGGACAAAACACTGAACACAGGATGTTCCTACCAAGCTTGTCACACATTGTAATGACCAATTCACACCTCAGACCTCTCCCACCCTTGGAAACAAAAGATATGTTAATGACCATTCACACCTCAAATTCCTCATGCAGACCCCTTGCCAGGTGACCTTAATGACTCCCTCCACCAGACACCTTTCCCACCCTTGGGAACAAAAGAAATGTTAATGAGCAACTCACACCTAAGCTAATCTCAACACATACTGCTGTCTCTGCTTCTACTCTCTGTATTTCTCTGAAACAGTCTGAAATAGTTAATAATTTACCACTTTTCAGTGCATTCTGGGCATTTGGAAGGTCTCCTGTGCTTATCTTTAAAAAACGCTTCTAAACACAAATGGACATAGACGCGCATAAATGTGTTATGCAGACGCGGCTAAACAGACGTTTTTTTTTTTTACCTACGTTTTCCAGCAGTCAGTTTCCATCATTCAGAAGTGTTCCGTGTACATAGAGCCTTATTGATTTTTGAGGTTATTTCTAAACTTATAGGGAGGCTCAGGAAGAGGAGGGAGGGACTTGTCCAAACCCAACATTTATTACTATTATTATACAGGACTTATATAGCGCCAACAGTTTGCACAGTTCTTTACAATATAACAGGAGACAATACAGCAACAATACAGTTGAATACAAGAGGGATAGGAGGGCCTGATCCTGGGAGCTTACATGTCAAGATTTACATAAAACCTCATCTGCCTATATCTCTGGATCTGATTGCATAGAGTTGTGTCTATCATTGAAGGTAAACTCCGTTGCAGATTTGTCATCATGGACCCTGTTGAAATTGTTACAGAATTTTTATTAGGTTCTTTCCTTTCTCATTTCTGCTTTAGCAGTCACTGATTTGAATACTTTTCCTGGCGAGCATTTCCAGAGGTACCTATACTTGCATACTGCTATGCCGTTTCACATATCAGCCCCATACCTGTGCAGTCCAGCTGGCTGGGGCGGTAGTGTCAGTTTTCTGGTTAGACAAAGGCTGTGTGACATAATGGCAACCTTTCCGGAGGCTAACGTTGCATACTTTGACATTCTGCAAAGTCTAGATTCTTGGAAGTCTTATTTGAATCTTGGTGTGCTTTGTGTATTTCTTCCAGATCTGTGCATTAATTCATTGTGAGACTTTCCCTTGTCTCCGTCCCCTCCTGTAGATGGAGTCTACTTTGTTCCCCCCCCCCCCCCCCCCACAGCTCTGCTTTCTGTACAGGCTGCACAGTGATGATATCACTTCTACTTATAAAAAGTAATATCTGGGTTTGCAAAGACATTTGGTGTACATAAAGTGGACTTATAACCTTTGTGGCTGTTATTGATATACACTATATTGCCGAAAGTATTGGGCCTGCCCTCCAAATCATTGGATTCAGGTGTTCCAATTACCTCCAAAAATCAAGTCCCTATGCATGCCGACTGCTTCTACAAACATTTGTGAAAGAATGGGTCGCTCTCAGGAGTTCAGTGACTCCAAGCGTGGTCCCGTGATAGGTGGCCACCTGTGCAATAAGTCCATCCGTGACATTTCCTGGCTACTAAATATTCCACGCTCAACTGTTAGTGGGATTATAACAAAGTGGAAGCAACTGGGAGCAACAGCAACTCAGCCACCAAGTGGTAGGCCACGTAAAATGACAGAGAGGGGTCAGCGCATGCTGAAGCGCACAGTGCGCAGAAGTCACCAACTGTCTGCAGAGTCAATAGCTAAAGACCTCCAAACTTGGTGTGGCCTTCAGATTAGTACAACAACAGTGTGTAGAGAGCTTCATAGAATGGGTTTCCATGGCCGAGCAGCTGCATTCAAGCCTTACATCACCAAGTGCAATGCAAAGTGTCGGATGCAGTGGTGTAAAGCACGCCGCCACTGGACTCTAGAGCAGTGGAGACGTGTTCTCTGGAGTGGCCAATCACGCTTCTGTCTAGTAATCTGATGGACGTGTCTGGGTTTGGCAAATGCCAGGTGAAGGTACTTGCGTCACTGCATTGTGTAAAGTTTGGTGGAGGGGGGATTATTGGTGAACATTTGCATTCTAAATAAAAGTTGCCATATACATGAAATAGCCCTTGATGACATATTGACATTGACCAAGCATTTACTGCAGCTGAATCTTCCAGGTAAAGGTTTAAATGAGGGATTCACCCTGGTTGAATGTTTGGTGAAAGTAATATTCTCCACGTTTTTAAATATGCCCCTGGAAGTTTGTGAATCAACGACAAAATAATTTTTTCAAAGGATAGGTGCATAAACATGAATGCTTGTATCAGCCAAGTAAACATACCGATGCTTTGTGCGCACACCCCTGGTCTGGCGTCATCCCAGAGAGCAGATGGTGGTAATCGTCTGGGACAATCCACCTGGTTATATGATGTTTTCCTAGTTTATTGGCAGCTGTTAGGTCCCATTTACACTGACCACTGGGGCTGTGCACAGTAACGTTATGCCTGGAAATCTCATCAATCAGCTGCAAATGGCAGCCCCATTGGAAGTTTGGCTGAACAGCGCCTGCATGCAGTTAGATGCAGGCACTGTTCAGGTACGCTGACCACCGGTAACCAGAATATAGTAGCCTGGTAGGAGGGATTTGCCGATCTGCGCTGTAAACCTGGATTGAGAAATCGTATTTCTTTCGTTCAGCCGATTTTATAGGTGCATGGTCAGCTCTTATGCAACATGTCTCCATTCCATGATGGTCCACTGAACAATGTTGCCAGTCTACCAACAGCTCCTATAGCATGTTTGCACTCTCTGACTATCTCTTATAGCATCCCTGTAGTCTCTGACTATCTCTTACAGCATCCCTGTAGTCTCTGACTATCTCTTACAGCATCCCTGTAGTCTCTGACTATCTCTTACAGCATCCCTGTAGTCTCTGACTATCTCTTACAGCATCCCTGTAGTCTCTGACTATCTCTTACAGCATCCCCGTAGTCTCTGACTATCTCTTACAGCATCCCCGTAGTCTCTGACTATCTCTTACAGCATCCCTGTAGTCTCTGACTATCTCTTACAGCATCCCTGTAGTCTCTGACTATCTCTTACAGCATCCCCGTAGTCTCTGACTATCTCTTACAGCATCCCCGTAGTCTCTGACTATCTCTTACAGCATCCCCGTAGTCTCTGACTATCTCTTACAGCATCCCCGTAGTCTCTGACTATCTCTTACAGCATCCCCGTAGTCTCTGACTATCTCTTACAGCATCCCCGTAGTCTCTGACTATCTCTTACAGCATCCCCGTAGTCTCTGACTATCTCTTACAGCATCCCCGTAGTCTCTGACTATCTCTTACAGCATCCCCGTAGTCTCTGACTATCTCTTACAGCATCCCCGTAGTCTCTGACTATCTCTTACGGCATCCCCGTAGTCTCTGACTATCTCTTACGGCATCCCCGTAGTCTCTGACTATCTCTTACGGCATCCCCGTAGTCTCTGACTGTCTCTTACGGCATCCCCGTAGTCTCTGACTATCTCTTACGGCATCCCCGTAGTCTCTGACTGACTGTCTCTTACGGCATCCCCGTAGTCTCTGACTATCTCTTACAGCATCCCCGTAGTCTCTGACTATCTCTTACGGCATCCCCGTAGTCTCTGACTATCTCTTACAGCATCCCCGTAGTCTCTGACTATCTCTTACGGCATCCCCGTAGTCTCTGACTATCTCTTACGGCATCCCCGTAGTCTCTGACTATCTCTTACGGCATCCCCGTAGTCTCTGACTATCTCTTACGGCATCCCCGTAGTCTCTGACTATCTCTTACGGCATCCCCGTAGTCTCTGACTATCTCTTACGGCATCCCCGTAGTCTCTGACTATCTCTTACGGCATCCCCGTAGTCTCTGACTATCTCTTACGGCATCCCCGTAGTCTCTGACTATCTCTTACGGCATCCCCGTAGTCTCTGACTATCTCTTACGGCATCCCCGTAGTCTCTGACTATCTCTTACGGCATCCCCGTAGTCTCTGACTATCTCTTACGGCATCCCCGTAGTCTCTGACTATCTCTTACGGCATCCCCGTAGTCTCTGACTATCTCTTACGGCATCCCCGTAGTCTCTGACTGACTGTCTCTTACGGCATCCCCGTAGTCTCTGACTGACTGTCTCTTACGGCATCCCCGTAGTCTCTGACTGACTGTCTCTTACGGCATCCCCGTAGTCTCTGACTGACTGTCTCTTACGGCATCCCCGTAGTCTCTGACTGACTGTCTCTTACGGCATCCCCGTAGTCTCTGACTGACTGTCTCTTACGGCATCCCCGTAGTCTCTGACTGACTGTCTCTTACGGCATCCCCGTAGTCTCTGACTGACTGTCTCTTACGGCATCCCCGTAGTCTCTGACTGACTGTCTCTTACGGCATCCCCGTAGTCTCTGACTGACTGTCTCTTACGGCATCCCCGTAGTCTCTGACTGACTGTCTCTTACGGCATCCCCGTAGTCTCTGACTGACTGTCTCTTACGGCATCCCCGTAGTCTCTGACTGACTGTCTCTTACGGCATCCCCGTAGTCTGACTGTCTCTTACGGCATCCCCGTAGTCTGACTGTCTCTTACGGCATCCCCGTAGTCTGACTGTCTCTTACGGCATCCCCGTAGTCTGACTGTCTCTTACGGCATCCCCGTAGTCTGACTGTCTCTTACGGCATCCCCGTAGTCTGACTGTCTCTTACGGCATCCCCGTAGTCTGACTGTCTCTTACGGCATCCCCGTAGTCTGACTGTCTCTTACGGCATCCCCGTAGTCTGACTGTCTCTTACGGCATCCCCGTAGTCTCTGACTGTCTCTTACGGCATCCCCGTAGTCTCTGACTGTCTCTTACGGCATCCCCGTAGTCTCTGACCACTTCTTTCTTTCATTCAGCTGATATAAGTGTATGGTCAGTTTTTATGTAACAATTCCCCCTTCTATGATGGTCCACTGAACCATGTTGCCAGTCTCCAACAGCTCCTATAGCAAATAAATAGAAAAATGCAGCTCAACAATATATATACAAATTATAGTGCTACACAAGAAATATGTGCAAAAACAAAAATCTGTGCTTGTGAAAATCAATGTATGCTATACCAGACGTCTAATCAATACATACATATAGGACTCCATAAACTGTACATGTATTGATTAGACGTCTGGTATAGCACACATTGATTTTCACAAGCACAGATTTTTGTTTTTGCACATATTTCTTGTGTAGCACTATAATTTGTATATATATTGTTGAGCTGCATTTTTCTATTTATTTATGTTGCACATGTGGGAACACATTATATGCTAGCCACACAAGTTTTTTTTTTTTAGAAGGTCCATAGTGCTGAGGGTTTTCTATACACATTAGCTCCTATAGCAAGTTTGCAGTCTCTGACCATCTCCTTTAGCATCCCTGTTTTCTCTGACTATCTTTTAAAGCATCCCTGTTGTTTCTTAACTTTTTTGTAGCACACCTGTAGTCTTTGACCATCTCTTACAGAATGCCTGTGGTCCCTGACCGTCTTACAACAGGCCTGTAGTCCCTGACCGTCTCTCACAGCGCGCCTGTAGTCCCTGACCGTCTCTCACAGCGCGCCTGTAGTCCCTGACCGTCTCTCACAGCGCGCCTGTAGTCCCTGACCGTCTCTCACAGCGCGCCTGTAGTCCCTGACCGTCTCTCACAGCGCGCCTGTAGTCCCTGACCGTTTCTCACAGCGCGCCTGTAGTCCCTGACCGTCTCTCACAGCGCGCCTGTAGTCCCTGACCGTCTCCCACAGCGCGCCTGTAGTCCCTGACCGTCTGTCACAGCGCGCCTGTAGTCCCTGACCGTCTGTCACAGCGCGCCTGTAGTCCCTGACCGTCTGTCACAGCGCGCCTGTAGTCCCTGACCGTCTGTCACAGCGCGCCTGTAGTCCCTGACCGTCTGTCACAGCGCGCCTGTAGTCCCTGACCGTCTGTCACAGCGCGCCTGTAGTCCCTGACCGTCTGTCACAGCGCGCCTGTAGTCCCTGACCGTCTGTCACAGCGCGCCTGTAGTCCCTGACCGTCTCTCACAGCGCGCCTGTAGTCCCTGACCGTCTCTCACAGCGCGCCTGTAGTCCCTGACCGTCTCACAGCGCGCCTGTAGTCCCTGACCGTCTCACAGCGCGCCTGTAGTCCCTGACCGTCTCTCACAGCGCGCCTGTAGTCCCTGACCGTCTCTCACAGCGCGCCTGTAGTCCCTGACCGTCTCTCACAGCGCGCCTGTAGTCCCTGACCGTCTCTCACAGCGCGCCTGTAGTCCCTGACCGTCTGTCACAGCGCGCCTGTAGTCCCTGACCGTCTGTCACAGCGCGCCTGTAGTCTCTGACAGCTTTCTGCAGGTTTACATTTGCTGAATATTATGCGTGGCCCTCTGGTAATGTCGGGGGCCACACTTGAGGCCCCTTATATCAAGTAAGTTGACCACCACTGTTTTAGATGTTTTTTAGTTTTGGAAGATCAGGATCCTCCGATGGCTCTCTTTGCAGTATGCCTGAAACTTCATCATGCACTGTGCTGCCAAGTGTACTTGAGGCAGTTTGCCAAGTCCTAAAATGTAATCTAGGAATGTTTGTGAACAAATGGTTTACTCCTGTCAACACTCCTTACCTGTACTTTAACCTCAGACCTGGCACTTGTCATTTATATCACGAGTTTTTTTTTTCCTGTAGTGTGTAGAAGACACCATAGTGCTTGAAATAAATGAAACGCCCAGGATTCATGTCTACTGCCACAAGTAACCTCTTTTAGGAGATTTTCAGGCGTTATGCTTTTTTACTTTTGATGTGTATGTGATCAGCGGGCTTCTGATTAATTTGATGGTGGATGACAGTTCTGAGGATGCATTTGACTTGCTTTGTATTGTTTCCTCAGAAGCTGCCAGTCCTATTGAGAACGGATCCCGTTACAGGAAAGTCAGGTTAAATAGGCAAAAGGTTAAAGCGGCGCTCCTGTCAAAATGTAAAAAAGTAAGTCAGCAGCTACAAAAACTGTAGCTGCTAACTTTATAAAAAAAACAAATAAAAACCACTTACCTGTCCTTTGATCCAGTGGTGTCCACAACACAGCCGGTTTCATCGGCCGTCTTCTCTCCCTGGTGCCGGCATCTTAAGTGTGGGAACCCGGCTGTGACAGCTTGCGTTCTTTACAGCCGGGTGCCCACTGCGCATGTGTGTCTGTGCCTTGTGAATGGTCCTGTATTCCTCTGGGACCTGTCACATGTCTCAGAAGACTACAGGGAGAGAAACTTTATATTGGCTTTTTCCTCCCAATGACACCAAGGATGCAGCTTTGTTTATTCCCACTAATGTCAGGACTTTTTCTACTCCAAATGCCCACAGTCCAGTCTGAAGGACAGTAAACTGGCCCTTTTGTTTAGAAAGTTTGGAAACCCCTGAGCTAATCGCTGGGAACCCCCACCGGGGTTCTTGTATGTAATCTGTATCGGGCCCATATGCAAGTGTCAATGTGGACTTCATGCTCCCAGGAAGGACAGGTGCACAGTCCAGTCCCACTACCTGCAGCCTTGCTAAGTCTATGAAAGGCTGTGTCTAGATGGAGCTGAACGCTGTACCGAGTGGTATCTGTGTTTGGGGCCTTGTAGTCAATGTAAGCCTGGGTTCACACTGATGTGGTGCGGAATTTGCAGCATTTTCTATGCGATTTCCGCACCACATCAGAATCACACCCCGTTCATGCGAACCGCTGCGTGTGTGTATGCAGGGGCAGACTGACAACTCATGGGGCCCCCGGGCAATAGGGGATCATGGGGCCCCTGTGTCCTTGCCCAAACTCAAAAAAGCCTATGAAAAAGGTACCAGGGGCATATCATAGGGCCCCCTACTGACCCCGGGCCCTCGGGCAGTGCCGGAGTTTCCAAATGGTCAGTCCGCCCCTGTGTGTATGTTAACAACACCCCGAAATCGGTCCACAAACACCTATGCGATTTGCCGAATCGGATCGCATAGGTGTGAATACCCATGCGATCCGATTCTAGTGCGGACCAAAAACAGGGTCCTGCACCCTTTTGGTGCGGGTGCGGTACAATTTGAGCCATAATGTATGGCTCCAATCGCACTGCACACAATTCGCATGTGATTTGCAGAGGAATGCAGTGCTGTTCCTGTGGGAATCACATGCGATATACCGCACCGCATATGTGTGAACCTGAGCTAAATCGCGCTAAAGATAAAATCTATATGCGGATGGAATCATAGAAGGGAAAGAAATGAACGCGGTTATTATTATAAATTGCAAATGTAATAATAAATTATATATGGTAGTAAAGTGAAAAAAAAAAGTCTAAAAACAACCTATAAAATTATAGAAGCAGCTGATAAGAACTGCAACATACTTTATTCATCTATCAAACGGACACAATGTAACGGTCCATCTGTATGTTTACCTTTTAAGAAGCAAAGAAAGAAACAATGTAACAGATTCTGGCCAATAGGGATTCTGTAAAGTGTCACCAAGAGACAGGAGGACTGTTATTATTTAGACTGTGAATGATTTCAGTGGCGCAATAATGAAATGTGCTTCTGAATTCATGCAGAGCCTCCCACACACTTCCCATGAGCTGGCTGGTCATTTTTAGAAACTTAATGTATCCGTGATGAGTAGGGAATGACAGCCTAGCAGACGGCAACTGCATAGAGAAAGGTTGGCGTCTTTTATGAAAGCAACTGAAATCAGAACTGTCTGTATTGCCTCAATTAGAATAAGATCTGTAGAAAATAATGATTGGAGATTGGAGGTTTGTATTTGATAGCTGTAGGGCATTTTTTAAAACTGAACTATAGGGCTCATGCACATAAGACGTTTGGGAAAATGCTTTTCCTCTTGGCAGCAGCGTTTTGGCCGCTTGTAGAAGTGTCTAACGCATTTAGACTGGGTACACACTAATGTGGTGCGGGACACTGCATGTAATTCATACAGGAATCACACCGCATTACAGTGTGAATTTCATGCAATGTCTGTGCAGTGTGCGTTGAGCCGTATATTTTGTATGGCTCAAACTGCATTGCATCCACACCAAAAAGGTGCAGGACCATTTTTTTTTTTTTTTTTTTATACCCGCACCTGAATCGCATCGGATTCATACTCGAGCACTAAAAGCACCTAGTGTTTAAACGCATCAATCTTTTTTTCAGTCAAAACTCTGCTGCTCCTAAACTCACTGGCCCTGCGTTTTTTTTGTCCTGCCACTAAATGCTGCTAAAAGCCTATGTGTGCATGGACACATAGGTTAACATGCAGGGGAGTTTGGAAGCAGGAAAAAAAATCCTGACACCACTAAGGGATGTTTTACACCACAAAAAAGCACACCAGATCTATTCTAGATGTGTTTCTGCATGCATGCTTTTAACATGCTTTTGATGCACACGGGCATGTTTTTGTTGCATATTTAATGCATTTCCAGATGCATTCCAGATCTTCTTCCTTCTTCTTCCTCTTCTTCCTTCTTCTTCCTCTTCTTACTTCTTCTTCCTCTTCTTCCTTCTTCTTCCTCTTCTTCCTTCTTCTTCCTCTTCTTCCTTCTTCTTCCTCTTCTTCCTTCTTCTTCCTCTTCTTCCTTCTTCTTCCTCTTCTTCCTTCTTCTTCCTCCTTCTTCTTCTTCCTCTTCTTCCTCCTTCTTCTTCTTCCTCCTTCTTCTTCCTCCTCCTCCTTCCTTCTTCCTCCTTCTTCTTCTTCCTCCTCCTCCTCCTTCCTTCTTCCTCCTTCTTCTTCCTCCTCCTCCTCCTCCTTCCTTCTTCTTCCTCCTCCTCCTTCCTTCTTCTTCCTCCTCCTCCTTCCTTCTTCTTCCTCCTCCTCCTTCCTTCTTCTTCCTCCTCCTTCCTTCTTCTTCCTCCTCCTTCCTTCTTCTTCCTCCTCCTTCCTTCTTCCTCGTGTGTTTCTGCATGCATGTTTTTGATGCACACTGGCATGTTTTTGTTGAGTATTTAATGCATTTCCAGATGCATTCCAGATCTTCTTCCTCCTCCTCCTCCTCCTCCTCATGTGTTTCTGCATGCATGCTTTTAACATGTTTTTGATACACACTGGCATGTTTTTGTTGAGTATTTAATGCATTCCAGATCTTCCTTCTTCTTCCTTCTCGCTTCTTCCTTCTTCCTTCTCGCTCCTCCCTTCTTCTTCCTTTGTGTTTTTTTTCCCACTGTATTGGAGTCTGATGCGCTTTTCCAGTAAAGTCCAGTGCAGGAAAAATGCAGCATGTTTTTTTACTTTTTTTTTCTGGAACTGACCGCACTGGTGTAAACTATGCCATTGGAAACCATATAACCTACTTTCCATGTGTTTTTGATGCAGGAAAAAATTTCTCTAGACTGCATGTGTTTTGAACTGGCCCTAAAAGCAGCAGTATAATGTACATGTGTAATGTTAATGAGGCCTTAATCTGCCAATATTTATATGAAAATGTTCTCTTTTCAGTACATACCCTTTTTTTTTTTTTTTTTTTTTGGACCCAACAATGTCATCATTGGGTCTCTGCGGTTCTATGTGCAGGCTAGGTCTGGCAGGGTGCTGTACATGACAACATCAGTGCACCCTTCCTCTTAAGAGCCCTCCGTTTTGATGCAGGCACTGCATGGGCTGGCTCTTTGGAGGAGTTATGTAAAAATCAGAATGCCATGATGGGTGGATGTCAGTGTGGAGGAGTGGGCACTCAAGGCAGGCTGTTTCCATGCAGACAACCCTAGGTAACACATACATGTGATACTGAGCCTCCAAAATAAAAGAGGAAATCCTGCGAATGAAAGGGGTGGGTTAGGAACAGTCAGTCCGGGGAGGAAAGGGCTCAGGAACACCCGGGATTTCACACAAAGGAAGCAATACAAAGAGAAGGGGATACTTTTTGATACAAGTACATGGCACAGCAGGCACAGATCAAGAACATGAAATGTTGGCTTTACATATTCTCTAAGAAGGTGTAGGTGTAATACTGCCATGTATTTACTACCATGATCGGAGATCACAGTACTGCCGAAACAATAAGAAGAGGGCACACTGACCTAGAGCATTACAATAAATTCATTTTTATTAAAATGTATAAAAGCAAGCGGGTACTCACAAACACGTTTTGTATGAGCATATCAAAAGATACAAACGAGACCACCTCCAAGCTCACCATACAGGGTTAACCTCCCTGGCGGTATGATTCTTTCCGAATTTTTTTGTGCTGAAAGCGGTACATTTTTTTGCATGGAAATATGTAGTTTTTTATTGTAGGCTGTAATTTTTAGGAATAACTCGCTGAAATCTGTCCGAACAAGAGTCTAGTAAACATCCCGGGTATGATAAAATTTGAAACACGAAATCATAAATTATAATTTAATAAATAATCATAAAAAATAATAATATAATAAATTTAATTCAATAATATAATCAAACCAAAAACACTGAAATTTGAAATACAGAGGCAAATTCGCACATCGCTGAGCAAAGTCGCAAAATCGTTTTCAGTGTCTGATGACGAATTTCCCCCACGAATCATTCTCACTCAATTCTGCAAGTGGTTCTGATTTACTATCGCTGTTCTAAAACCGCTTTTGACGTAAAGGGATACTTTTTGGACGCCATGGACTTTTCTCAGTTTCCAGGCAGAAAGAACATTCAAAATGCAGGCAGGGCGCCGGACAAAGCAGTAGGGACAAAATATATGTGAAATGCATTGAAACAGCAATGACCGCAAAAATGACATTTTTAAAAAATTTCAAATTTCCCGCCGGCGTCCGTACGTCCCGACGTCACAGGGACCGGAACACAGAAGCCGGATGCCAGCATCGGCCGGAGGAGATGGCCGGGGACGCTGCAGGGGACACATCGCCGGAGCGAAGGACAAGGTAAGTGCTGCAGGGACCCCCAGAGCAGCGCCGCATGGTAAGCCTGAGTGTAGCTTGGGGTTACCGCTCTTGGTATAGAAATTTTACCCCGAGCTACACTCGGGAATACCGCTAAGGAGGTTAATGACATGAGAACACCTCTAAATGTCCATAGTTGGCTGACTCATTTCAAGGGTCAGGTCCTCTTTGGCTTTGAAAAAGTGGGCCTAACTGTCGAAAAGATTTTGTGTTTGCCATACTTGCAAGGTAGCCAAGAGGAGAGTCTATCCTGCCCCTAAGCACCACACCTGAGCACAGGAGGGGATGTCTTGCATATCACAGTACTCCCGCTTGATAAAGCTTTCATCTGCTTTTCTCTTTAGAAGGACGGTGTCATTGTTATTCAGACGTCATCCAAGGTCACCATCTACTCCTGGACTGAGATATTGGCTCAGAGATTACAGAAACATGTAAATCCTGGTGTCTGTGCAGTTCCAGTCTTTGTTCACAAATGTCTGACACAGATCAGCCTCTGCTGCTGTTGCCTCATACCTTGTGGCTTGGTACAGTTAGGCCTCTTTCACATGAAGGGGTGGATCAGCTCCACCTGTCAATTTTTCAGGCAGACCTGATGGGCCCCTCCATTCACACCTATGGACTGGCGGGTTTAAACAAACCTGTGCCTGCTTACCTCCAAACTAGTTCGCTAAAAAAAAACAGAAGGGGATCCTGTGTTTAGGCCAGGGGTAGGCAACCTGCGGCTCTCTAGCTGTTGAAGTACATTTCCCATGAGGCATTGCAACAGTACAAAACTGACAGTTACAGCTATGACTTGCAGAGGCATAATGGAACTTGTAGTCCTGCAACAGCTGGAGAGCCGGAGGTTGCCTACCCTTGGTCTATGCAGATTGGATCGGAGGGCAGTCAGGTATAAATGGACAGCGGAGTCTGTTTACATCCAATCGCCCATAGAGCAGAACAAGCTCTGTCTGTGGCCCATCTGGAAAAAAATGGAGCACATCCACTCAATCTGCTCTGATCAGCAGGGGATCAGTGGACAGAACGCTTTTCTATCTCTTTAAAATGTTCAGTCTCTTTGATTTTCTGCATATGTTGCGCACAAGTTGACGCAAGTACTTTGGTCACAGGTGTATACCATTCATTGCTCGGTTTTCTATACAATTCATCTCTTAATTTGTAACTTTCTGTTTGTTTTCTGTCTGCAGAGTCTTAATGAGATATTGGAGTCAGCAGATGCTCCCCTGGAAGTGACGGAGGGCTTTATACAGACCATCTCCCTGTCTGTCCCCTGGGGCTCCTTACTGCAGGATAACTGTGCACTGGAGGTGAAAGGCCTGGAGATGGTGTTCAGGCCAAGACCTCGACCACGTACGTAACACATATTCACTCTTATACACAGGCATCACGTACGTAACACATATTCACTCTTATACACAGGCATCACGTACGTAACACATATTCACTCTTATACACGGGCGTCACGTATGTAACACATATTCACTCTTATACACAGGCGTCACGTATGTAACACATATTCACTCTTATACACAGGCATCACGTATGTAACACCTATTCACTCTTATACACAGGCGTCACGTATGTAACACATATTCACTCTTATACACGGGCGTCACGTATGTAACACATATTCACTCTTATACACGGGCGTCACGTATGTAACACATATTCACTCTTATACACAGGCGTCACGTATGTAACACATATTCACTCTTATACACAGGCGTCACGTATGTAACACATATTCACTCTTATACACGGGCGTCACGTACGCAACACATATTCACTCTTATACACGGGCATCACGTACGTAACACATATTCACTCTTATACACAGGCGTCACGTATGTAACACATATTCACTCTTATACACGGGCGTCACGTACGTAACACATATTCACTCTTATACACGGGCGTCACGTACGTAACACATATTCACTCTTATACACAGGCATCACGTATGTAACACATATTCACTCTTATACACAGGCGTCACGTATGTAACACATATTCACTCTTATACACAGGCGTCACGTATGTAACACATATTCACTCTTATACACGGGCGTCACGTACGTAACACATATTCACTCTTATACACGGGCATCAAAGAGGAGTTCCACCCCCATCTCAAAAATATAAAGTCAGCAGCACAAATACTGTAGCTGTTAACTTTTAATATTAGGACACTTACCTGCCCAGGGATCCAGCGGTGTCCTCAACCCGAGCCGATTCTTCAATCGACTGTCAGGTTCGGGCGCCGCCATCTTGACTAAGGGAAAGCGTTAGTTAAACCCTGCGGCTTCACAGCCGGTTTCCTACTGTGCATGCGTGAAGCGTGCTGCACTTTTATAAATGGAGCACAGTCCTCTGGGACCTGTGAAATGTCCTAGAGGGCTGCAGGGTGAAGAAGGGGCGCCAAACTTCCAGCTCGGTTAGCCGTGGTGAACTTAGCTGGAAGTGGAAGCGGGTACTGGTCAAAACCAGGTATCTGCTCCCTCCTCCCCCTCAAAACTTGCCAAATGTGGCAGTGGAGGGGGAGGGGGGGGCGGCGATAAGTGGAGCTTACACGTTTGGGTGGAACTCCGCTTTAAGGACTCGTCCGGTAAAAACAGGTCGGTGAGTCGCTGTTTAACCACTCCTGGCTGTCCAACATAATTCTAACGTTACAGTTTGACACTTTAACTCGTTCTTCTGAGGCTGACAGGCAGCTCCAGCTGTCAAACTCATCCATTGAGAATAATGAAACTGCAGCATAGCCATTAGCCAAATGCTTGGCTCTCAATTATGGCATGGTCCCACATTGTAAATTGCTGTTTGGCAATTTTGAAAAAAAAAAAAAAGGTAAGACAAACAGGGGTCAGGAGGCAGCAGTAACACTTCCTAAATGCTTGCCAGCTGCTGCTATACCGCCCTCTGAAAATGATCCACCACAGATCACTTTTCAGAGGGTGGTAAGCTTACCATCAGTCTGAAACAGCCCCGAACCTGAAGTTTAGAATTTTCCTTCCCTGGTTCCTGTCTTTCCCCATCAACATGCCAATAATGTTAAATAAAACCGGTGAATTTTCATTATATGCCTTTTTTTTTTCTCGATCCAATGATCACATCTCTTTGCTTTTCTACGCAGTGCAGGCACATCATGGCTGGTGGGAGTGGCCAGCAAGCTTCTTTGCATAGCTTCCTGAATACATCACAGCACCCTTCCTCAGTACTCTTCTCAAGAGCCCTCATACAAATATCAAAATATCTTGATGAGCCGGTGTCAGTCTGAAGGAGCGACATTCCTAGGCAGACTGTGTTTGCATACAAACTGCCATAGTAATGACCGCATGTAATGCTGAGCCTCCATGATTGAATGAATGAATAAAAGGGGTGGGTCAATGACAGTCAATCTGAGTAGGGAAGCGCTAGATGATCCTGGGGGTCTTCCAGCCAAGAAGGCAGGATCTGACTTGCTACAGCTTGTAATACCCAAAATGAGACGCTCGCAGTGTGCAGTGAAATCAGAGTGAGGCAAAGCTATACAGTAGAGGAGTCTGTACAATTGTGCAAGACTCACACCAGGACACCAGAGTCAAAGTTTTTTTTTTTTGTTTTTTTCCCTTTTTTTAATCACCCCCAGCCTCAGCAGATAACCCCTCTCCTTGTAGTATCTGTATGTGAGTGGTGGTCTGACCCAGTACCTGTAGACCTCAATGTCCACGTCAACCCCTCCTTGATATGTAACACAGTACAAAAAGGGTCAATTGTGAAGATCATTATTGATTGTAATTAACCCTTGTTTTGATTGTCTATATTGCAGGTTCTGCTTCTGAGCCAATGTATTGGTCAAGTTTTATGACCAGCAGTATGCAGCTGGCTAGGGAATGCCTGAGTCAGAAGCTGACCGATGAACAGGAGTCCTCACAGCCCTTTGAGGGGCTGGAGAAATTTGCAGAGACCATAGAAACTGGTAAGGCTTCAGGATTCCTGTTATGTGTATGCTGCACTCCTATCTCTTCCTTTGCATTTTCTGGCCTGCTTGAGATTTTATGGGGAAACTTTTTAATTGTTTTGTCATTTTTATATATAATATAATTTGTCATTTTTGCTTTATTTTATTTTTTTTTTTTAGGTTACACATTTGTTAAAGTTGAACTAAACTCTCTAATGTAAAAAAAAAAAAAAGTGAATCTAGATGCCAAAAAGTTACATTCAAAGGATGCCGTGAATGATAACTGTTAGATTTATTTGTACTCTCAACTGAATTGTCAAGCCATCAAATGTTGTGTGTCACAGCTTCAGTTAAGAAAGAGAGGGAAAAAAAAGGCTAATTCTCCAGCTTTAGTTGTAAAGGGCAAGAGGGTTTAGTTCTGCTTTAAAGCTGAATTCCAGGAATTCAGCCACTTTGTAAAAGTTAAGTCCAATGAGGTGCATGACATCTCCTGAACTTATTTATACCTGACAGGTTTATGGTTCTGCTGGAGAATACACTTGGGACTGTGAGAGAGGAGAGAGGCGCACAGAGCAGCTATGCCCTCCAGTTATGCTGTCCAATCAGAAAATGTTCACATTATACAAAGTCTTCTGTGATTGGGCAGGAGGAGGGGAAGGGCGGGCTTAGCAGCTACAGCAGATCTACTGTTGAAGATGCTAAGACCTCAAGGATTAGCACCAGGCTCCTAGTTCTAAAGCAATAGCTGTTTTCCGGGAGTGCTTTAAATCTGTCAGATATAACTAATAGAATAAGTTCAGTAGTAGTCATGCACCTCCTTGGACTTAAAGCGGAACGGCACATAAAAAAAAAAAAAAAAAATCAGCTACAAGAACTGTAGCTGCTAACTCTTAAAATACAGACACTTGCCTGTCCCTTGGTCCAGCGGTGTCCTCACTATCGCTGGTTTCACCGGACATCTTCTCTCCCTGGCACCGGCATCTTTAGTGTGGGCACCCAGCTGTGACCGCTTGCGGCTTCACAGCCGGGTGCCCACTGCGCATGCACGAGAAGCTCTATGCTTTCTGAATGGCCCCGTAGTCTTCTGGGACCTGTCATGTGTCCCAGAAGACTACAGGGAGGGGGGGGGGACAATTTCTGCTTCCAATTGCCTAGGCGATCGCAGCGGAAATGGGAGCGGGTACCTGTCAAAATCAGGTACCCCCTCGCTCCCCAAAGGTGCGAATCCTTAATGAGGTGTGGGGGACAAAGGCTTAAAGCGGAACTTCCCCTTTTGGGTGGAGCTCCACTTTAATACATAGTGTGCCTTCACGTTTAAAAAAGTGGCTGAATTCCTGGAATTCAGCTTTAATTTGTAATTCAAGTCCATCTAAATATGCTAATGCATCAGACACTGCCCTCTTCACAGGTTGACAATGCTGCTGTCCGTGAGTGGATGCATTTCTCCTCCATAGAGCGGGGCCACTATAAAGCAGGAAGCGTGTAACTGGCTGGATCACTTACATGTCCTATATCGTTTATTTTACCAATGGAGAAATGGTTGTGGTCACTGGTGATCCTATTGTAGATTCCTATCATAGAGCTTCCTTCTGTGGATGTCTATGATTTCACAGCACCTGTTGTGACCTGTCCACCACCATTGATCGGTGGCTCTGCTAAAGCTGCTCCCTTCACTACAGCACTCTCTGTCATTAAAACCAAGTAACACCCACATACACACCCAACAGGTCAGTGTATTTCCCAAGGAATTATGGGAAATGTAGTTCATATTTCCTCCTCAGCAACTTAATGAATGTGACTTGTGCTCCCTGCTTGGCTTTCCACCCCAACCCCAGCGCTCAGGCACAGTAAGCTTTGCAGAAGGAGCTGATGATGTAACACAAAAGGATTAATTAATCAAAAAGGCGAGGTGGTTTTTGTGGTAAAGGCTTTTTATTGTGGGGAAAGGGAGCTAAGGGTCAAAAGTGGACATGATCCTGCGATTCAGCCTTAACGTATGTTGTTTTTGTGTTGCAGTACTGAGACGCGTCAGAGTGACATTCATTGATACAGTGTTGAGGATAGAACACATACCTGAAAACTCAAAAACAGGGACTGCCCTTGAAATACGAATCAGCAAGTAAGGATAAATCCACAGACATGTAATCATTGTGTCGAACCTTGTGTATAAGGTCACGCCAGAAAAACACGTTACGTTAACATGGATTTAAATCCTAAGGGCTTGTTTACCCTTGCAATTGAGGGGTGGTAAAAGCCCAAGGTTGAGCCTTTTTTTTTTTTTTTTTTTTTAACTGGCCCTCAGTTGAAGCGTTTGTTGCTGCTGAGGAAGCAGCCGGGGGTGTACTTACATTGAAGGAAATAAGTATTTGATCCCCTGCTGATTTTGAATGTTTGCCCACTCACAAAGAAATGATCAGTCTAACAATCGAATGGTAGATGTATTGAAACACTGAGAGACAAAAAAGTCAAAAGAAATGCAAGTCTAACAAATGATGACTGATTTGCATGTTCATGAGGGAAATAAGTATTTGATCCCCTTCACAAAACATGACTTAGTACTTGGTGGCAAATCCCTTGTTGGCAATCACAGAGGTCAGACGTCTCCTGTAGTTGGCCACCAGCTTCGCACACATCTCAGGAGGGATTTTGGCCCACTCCTCTTGGCATATCCTCTCCAAGTTATTAAGGTTTGGTGGCTGACATTTGGCAACTCGAACTTTCAGCTCCCTCCACAGATTTCAATCGGATTAAGGTCTGGAGACTGGCTAGGTCACTCCAGGACCTTAATGTGCATCTTCTTGAGCCACTCCTTTGTTGCCTTGGCCGTGTGTTTTGGGTCATTGTCATGCTGGAACACCCATCCACGACCCTTTTTCAGTGCCCTGGCTGAGGGAAGAAGATTCTCACCCAAGATTTGATGGTACATTGCCCCGTCCATCGTCCCTTTGATGCGGTGCAGTTGTTCTGTCCCCTTAGCAGAAAAACACCCCCAAAGCAGAATGTTTCCACCACCATGTGTGACAGTTGGGATGGTGTTCTTGGGGTCATAGGCAGCATTCCTCCTCCTCCAAACGCGGCGAGTTGAGTTGATACCAAACAGCTTGATGTTGTGGTCTCATCTGACCACAACAATTTCAACCAGTCCTCCTCTGCATCATTCAGATGTTCAGTGGCAGACTTCAGACGGGCCTGGACATGTGCTTTCCTGAGCAGAGGGACCTTGCAGACACTGCAGGATTTCAATCCTTGTCGGCGTAGTGTGTTACCAATTGTTTTCTTGGTGACTGTGGTCCCAGCTGCCTGGAGATCATTGACAAGATCCTCACGTGTAGTTCTGGGATGATTCCTCACTGTTCTCATGATCATTGACACTCCACGAGGTGAGATCTTGCATGGTGCACCAGACCTAGGGAGACTGACGGTTGTTTTATGTTTCTTCCATTTGCGAATGATTGTACCAACTGTTGTCACCTTCTCACCAAGCTGCTTGGCGAAAGTTTTGTAGCCCAGTCCAGCCTTTTGTAGATCTACAATCTTGTCCTTGACATCCTTGGACAGATTTTTGGTCTTTGCCATGGTGGAGAGTTTGGAATCTGATTGTTTGATTGCTCCTGTGGACAGGTGTCTTTTATACAGGTAACAAAATGAGATTAGCAGCACTCCCTTCAAGAGACTGCTTCTAATCTCAGCTTGTTGCCTGTATGAAAGATACCTGGTAGCCAGAAATCCTGCAGAATGATAGGGGATCAAATACCTATTTCCCTCATGAACATGCAAATCAGTCATCATTTGTTAGACATGCATTTCTTTGGAATTTTGTGTTGCTATTCTGTCTCTCAGTGTTACAATACACCTACCATTTGATTTTTAGACCGATCATTTCTTTGTGAGTGGGCAAACATTCAAAATCAGCAGGGGATCAAATACTTATTTCCTTCACTGTATGTCACGGGTGTGATGGTTTTGTTCACGGCAGGAATTTTATACCCTATCGCACTCGATGGGTTGTACTGCTAGCCAAACGTGACCCATTCGAGTGAATGGAGCCATGCTGCAACTGCACATATTACTCATTTAAAGTGTGATTTTTCCAGTAATTGGGGGGGGTAAAACAATCAGTGAAGTGGAGATGCAATGCCTCCCCACCATCTGTCTATTACCGTATGAAGCGGGATCCGAAAGTGGATTGTGCTTCAGACAGCAAATCAGGTTTAAACGAGGCCTTACTGAATACTGAAGCACTGCATGTAATAAACTATTTTTTTTAATTAAAATTACAATTTTCATTGTTGTTTGCATTTTAATGCTGCTGCTCTCCTGCAGCCACTTCATGCCATGCAGCCATCGCTGGAGTACATTTCTCAGGGCAGGGCACCATGCCTATGTAATGTGCATTGAACTGGCCACTTGTAGCCTCCAACGAAAGTCTGTGTCAACATAGGAGCACATTTGTGAGATGGGGACAGAATGTTGTCACTCTAGTGCCTGAAACGTGACATTTATGTCAGGATCACCAGGGATTATTTAAAGTGGAGTTCTGCCCGCCCCCCCCCCCCCCCCCCCTCGTAGCTGCTGACTTTTTTAATATTAGGGCACTTACCTGTCTACGGATCCAGCAGTGTCCTCACCCTGAGCCGATTTTGACTAAGAGAAACTGGCAGTGAAGCCTTGCGCCTTCACAGACGGCTTCCTACTGTTCATGTGCGCTGCGCTTTGTGATTGGGCCGAAGTCCTCTGGGATCTGTGGCGAAGTGGGTGCTGTTACCTATCAAAACCAGGTACCCACTCTCCCCTCCCAAAGGGTGCCAAATATGGCAGTGGGGGGGGAGGCAGATAAGCGGAGCTTCCACTTTTAGGGGGACTCCACTTTTAATAAAAGCAGCTGCTTTCAAAATATTGAAGTTTAGTTGTGAACATAATAAAGATTTTAGTGATTTGGGATTTTACATACTTTAGAATATATCCAAGGACAAAACACTTTTTGGATAGCATAAGGTTTAGAATGTCTGATATATTTTTGCTCTTTGTGTTCCATTTGGAAGATCTCACTTTCACTTCCTTTTCGAGAGACGCATAGAAAGCGAGAGGAAATCCCTTAGGCTGCTTTCACACTGATCAGTTTTCCTTCCATTTTTACCTTGCCAAAAGCAGAAGAAAAATTTGTGACCATTGAATCTGTTCTGCACACCAGCCAATTGCAGGTCAGTTTTTAAAAGTCCTGCATGCTGCATCTTTGGTGCATGTTCAGTGTGGAAACAAATGCAGCAAAAATGCACATTCCCATTGAAATAAATAGAAAATGCAGCATAAATTCACCTGCTGTTGTGTTTTTGAGCCACAAGTCCTTTTTTTTTTTTTTTTTTTTTTTTTTTTTTTATGGTTCGAAAATCACACCTGAAATACTTTAAAAATGAGGCAAAACCGCTTAGGCATTTTTTGCTGTGTTTTTGCAGTGGAGCAATGTCTTAGACTGTTGTATCTGGATAAGGGTCCTCTTGGAAGATTTCAACTCTTCTCCAGTCTCGGTGACAACTATAAATTTTTTTGGTCTTCCTATGATTTGGTCAAATAGAGAGGGTCGTCTATTCAGCAGAGCCACAGAGAGCAATAGATATCTGGCGGCAGTTCTAAACCTGTTCACTTTATCAAAAGCAAAAAAAAAAAATGCTTTTGATAAAATAAGAAGGCCAATGCACCCAAAATGCAACATAGAGTACGATTTCACAACACATTGATGTCAATAGCTTCTGTTAAAAACAAAGAGGAGAGTTTACTAACACTAGAGCAGACAGAATCTGGAGCAGCTGTAAGACGGCTGTAAGTTTTCACTTTCAAACATTAACCCCCGGTTTACATCTGTGCGGGTGGTGTCGCTGCGGATATGCACGAAAATCCGTTCAGCCGCACCACCCACACAGAGAAATGCGGTCCCGCGGTTAGTTCTAATTGCACGCTGCCCGCACTGGAAAACGCAACTGTACTGGGTTCCTGTGCGGGCTGCGTTTTCCAAAGAAGTGCAGGGACTTCTTTCCCTGAGTGTCACGGCTCACGGGTGTCAATTCAAATGAATGGGCTCTCGTGCCCGTGCAAAACACGGCCCGCACGGCTGCATAGATGTGAACTGAGGGTAACTGAACAAGCTGAGGCTAGCAGCTGATTGTATGCCATGCCCTACTGCTTCAGATTCTGTCTGCTTCAGTTTTGATAAATTCCCTGCCATGTATTTTCTCTTGCCATTACCCTATGATGATGTGTTGGGTATTAACGTTGAAAGAAAATTTGCTAGGAGGTGGGAGTTTTTTGCTAGAGGACACTTTGTATGCCTCTTGTGCCAAATACGTCTTCCTCTTTTTGTCAGCAATATTTTTTTGTATTCATTATCTATGGTGCATGCACAGTGTAGTGTACATTCGGCCCACTCCTACCACGGAGCCAGATGCTGGGAAATTGTAACTCTGGAGCGTAGGTTTCAGTGGCTACCCAGTGGCTGAAGAGTGAAGAGATTGGATGTCTCTTCTTTGGATTGACAGTGATAGGGAGATATCCCTGGCAGTAGGTTTGATATAATGTGCAATTTAAGTGCTCTTTTGGACCCGCCAACCACAGTTCCAGCTTAATGAGGCCTCACTGATGATCTCTTTCAGGACGATGTATTCTGATGAAACTGTGGATGAGCAGTCAGGAATTAACGTGCACAGGCCCTCAGCATTTGCTCATAAAGTCCTTGAACTCAGCGGTGTTTCCTTCTTCTGGGATGAATTCTCAGCATCTGCAAAATCCTCTCCTGTTTGTTCAACTTCACAAGTGGTAATTTTATAGTTTGTGTTATTTATTTTGTACAATAATTCAGATCACCATCACTCTATTGTGATAGGCAGACCCTTCCCTCTATTAAGTTGTCACTGTATACTTAAAGTGTAACTAAAGGGAGGATACCTACCTTCCCAAAATTCCCTTTAAAGTGGTTCTAAAGTCGCAAGGTTTTTTACCTTCATGCATTCTATGCATGATGGTAAAAAGCCTTCTGTGTGTAGCAGCCCCCCCGACACTTATCTGAACCCCCTCTTGATCCAACAATGTCCATGATCGTCTCGGTTCTCCGGGGACTCTCATTCCTGATTGGCTGAGGCAGCAGTGAGAGCCATTGTTCTCGATACTGTTAATCACAGTCAGTGAGCCAATCAGAAGAGGGAGGGGTGTGGCTGAGACACGGCTGTGTGTGTGAATGGACACACGGAGCAGCGGTTGGGGAGTTCCCCTGCTCGGGTGCCACCATAGCAAGCTTTGTGCTATTGGGGCACCCGACAAGGGAGGGGCCAGGAGCACCGGCAGGGGACCCAAGAAGAGGAGGATCTGGGCTGCTCTGTGCAAAACCACTACACACAGCAGGTAAGTGTAGACATGTTTGTTATTTTTAACCACTTATACCCTCTTCCTGCCCAAGCCAATTTTCAGTTTTCAGCGCTGTCGCATTTTGAATGACAGTTACTTGGTCATGCAACGCTGTACCCATATTAAATTTTTATAGCTTTCTTTTGGTGCTATTTAATCACTATTGAGTTTTTTATTTTTTGCTAAATAAAACAAAAAACACCTAAAAATTTTGAAATAAAAAAAAAAACACACTTTTCTTTGTTTCTGTTGTCAAATTTTGCAAATAAATAACATTTCTTCATAAATTTAGGTCAAAATGTATTCTGCTACATTTCTTCTGTGAAAATAATAAAATATTTATTTGTATTTTTTTTTCAAATTTTTCTATTTTTTTTTTTTTTTAATTTTTATTACATTATTTTTTTTTTTCTTTTACTATTTTTTTTTTTTTTTCAACACACTGTGACCATAGCAATTCAATGTCACAATATTAACATTGAACTACTCTGGGCAAGTGATCAGGATTTTTTTCTTTTTTTTCAGCACATGATTGCTAATACCAATGTATTTCATTGATTTACAATCATTGTTACTGAATGAAACTGATTCATTCAGACTTTTATTGTGATTAGCTGTGATTGGGCAAAGCTGATCACATGATACAGATGGGCTGTGAGTGGCCCTGTCTATATCATGTGACTGCTTTGACCAATCACAGCTTACAACATAATTGTATACAATGGATGGCATGACAGGAAGCCATCCATTGTATACAATTGACATGTGATCTGCTGTGATTGGTGGCAACGGGCCGGTGTAGTGATATGTCATTGGCTGTGGCCCCGTTGAGCGGCTCGTTTTGGCAGGACATCATATGACGCCCAGTCACAACGGTGAGTGTCCCGCCTGGCCGTCATTCTGCTATAGGCCGGGAGGGAAGTTAAGGAAAAAACCCAAAACTTAATTATCACTTTAATGCTCTCCTAAGTATTGTGTATTTTATATACAATAAAATATAATTTTTCAGCAAAACAAGAAGTTCCCTTAGCAGCACCAGCATCTTCTTCTGTGTTCCATGTTTCAGCCATCCTCTTTGGCCAGCATGGGATGACAACGTTTCTGTGCATGTGCACAGGATCAGCCCAGCCGCTGTAAACTCAGTTGTGCATGCGTAGCTCAGTCTACAGTCCTAGAGATCACTGTGAGCAGACAGATAGGTATGTTTATTGCAGAAGAAGCACTGCATGTCTCTTCTACGATAAAATGCCTGCTTCTCACAGTGCATAACAGCGGAATTTTATTTCCGCTTTAAACCTGAACTCTGGGCACTAAAATGTTCATTTAAATATAATCCTCTATAGCTACAAAGGATAGAAATTCACATTGTGTGCATCAAATGCCTACACAAACCCAGATTTTACCTTGTTAAAAGTATTCATGCCATCATCATTGTGCAGAAAGCAGAACTGTGGCAGGGATCCAGCTAGTCCCCACCCTCTACAGGCTGCCTGCAGAAAACTACAGGAGGGGGCGGAGACAAGACCAGTCGCCCTGCACAAGTAGAGAGAGCAGTGAGGGGTCTTTATTATAGGAAGCGGCTGCACAGTGGTAGAGTTTTACATTGGATGACTGCACAGATTTAAAAGAAATAAATAAAGCACACAAAGATTCCAGTATGATCGCACATACCTCTTGTACTTACCGTATTTGCCGGCGTATAAGACGACTTTTCAACCCGTGAAAATCTTTTGTAAAGTCGGGGGTCGTCTTATACGCCGGTATACGGCGAGCCAGTGTCAGGGCGGCACTTTTTCGAGGGGCGGTGCCGCCCCCTCTTTCTCCAATGGACACCAAGTACAGGGGTGGGCAGAGGGGCTGCTGTACCTTACCTGGCTCCGGTCCTGGTCCCACGACGATCCGGTCCAGGAAGCGCGGCTGCTCCTTCTTTCAGTTCGGCCGCTCGATGGTCCCGCCGCCCGCTCGGCTCCGCCTCCTCACCGGTGATTGGGCGCCAGCACTGGAAAGGCACACAGGCGACCAATCACCGGCGAGGAGGCGGAGCCGAACGGCCCCGCGAAAATCAAGCGGCCGAAATGAAAGAAGGAGCAGCCGCTCCTCTCCCCCACTGACACCAACGATGGGGCACTGTTCCTCCCCCACTGACACCAACGATGGGGCACTGTTCCTCCCCCACTGACACCAACGATGGGGCACTGTTCCTCCCCCACTGACACCAACGATGGGGCACTGTTCCTCCCCCACTGACACCAACGATGGGGCACTGTTCCTCCCCCACTGACACCAACGATGGGGCACTGTTCCTCCCCCACTGACACCAACGATGGGGCACTGTTCCTCCCCCACTGACACCAACGATGGGGCACTGTTCCTCCCCCACTGACACCAACGATGGGGCACTGTTCCTCCCCCACTGACACCAACGATGGGGCACTGTTCCTCCCCCACTGACACCAACGATGGGGCACTATTCCTCCTCCCCACTGACACCAACGATGGGGCACTATTCCTCCTCCCCACTGACACCAACGATGGGGCACTATTCCTCCTCCCCACTGACACCAACGATGGGGCACTATTCCTCCTCCCCACTGACACCAACGATGGGGCACTATTCCTCCTCCCCACTGACACCAACGATGGGGCACTATTCCTCCTCCCCACTGACACCAACGATGGGGCACTATTCCTCCTCCCCACTGACACCAACGATGGGGCACTATTCCTCCTCCCCACTGACACCAACGATGGGGCACTATTCCTCCTCCCCACTGACACCAACGATGGGGCACTATTCCTCCTCCCCACTGACACCAACGATGGGGCACTATTCCTCCTCCCCACTGACACCAACGATGGGGCACTATTCCTCCTCCCCACTGACACCAACGATGGGGCACTATTCCTCCTCCCCACTGACACCAACGATGGGGCACTATTCCTCCTCCCCACTGACACCAACGATGGGGCACTATTCCTCCTCCCCACTGACACCAACGATGGGGCACTATTCCTCCTCCCCACTGACACCAACGATGGGGCACTATTCCTCCTCCCCACTGACACCAACGATGGGGCACTATTCCTCCTCCCCACTGACACCAACGATGGGGCACTATTCCTCCTCCCCACTGACACCAACGATGGGGCACTATTCCTCCTCCCCACTGACACCAACGATGGGGCACTATTCCTCCTCCCCACTGACACCAACGATGGGGCACTATTCCTCCTCCCCACTGACACCAACGATGGGGCACTATTCCTCCTCCCCACTGACACCAACGATGGGGCACTATTCCTCCTCCCCACTGACACCAACGATGGGGCACTATTCCTCCTCCCCACTGACACCAACGATGGGGCACTATTCCTCCTCCCCACTGACACCAACGATGGGGCACTATTCCTCCTCCCCACTGACACCAACGATGGGGCACTATTCCTCCTCCCCACTGACACCAACGATGGGGCACTATTCCTCCTCCCCACTGACACCAACGATGGGGCACTATTCCTCCTCCCCACTGACACCAACGATGGGGCACTATTCCTCCTCCCCACTGACACCAACGATGGGGCACTATTCCTCCTCCCCACTGACACCAACGATGGGGCACTATTCCTCCTCCCCACTGACACCAACGATGGGGCACTATTCCTCCTCCCCACTGACACCAACGATGGGGCACTATTCCTCCTCCCCACTGACACCAACGATGGGGCACTATTCCTCCTCCCCACTGACACCAACGATGGGGCACTATTCCTCCTCCCCACTGACACCAACGATGGGGCACTATTCCTCCTCCCCACTGACACCAACGATGGGGCACTATTCCTCCTCCCCACTGACACCAACGATGGGGCACTATTCCTCCTCCCCACTGACACCAACGATGGGGCACTATTCCTCCTCCCCACTGACACCAACGATGGGGCACTATTCCTCCTCCCCACTGACACCAACGATGGGGCACTATTCCTCCTCCCCACTGACACCAACGATGGGGCACTATTCCTCCTCCCCACTGACACCAACGATGGGGCACTATTCCTCCTCCCCACTGACACCAACGATGGGGCACTATTCCTCCTCCCCACTGACACCAACGATGGGGCACTATTCCTCCTCCCCACTGACACCAACGATGGGGCACTATTCCTCCTCCCCACTGACACCAACGATGGGGCACTATTCCTCCTCCCCACTGACACCAACGATGGGGCACTATTCCTCCTCCCCACTGACACCAACGATGGGGCACTATTCCTCCTCCCCACTGACACCAACGATGGGGCACTATTCCTCCTCCCCACTGACACCAACGATGGGGCACTATTCCTCCTCCCCACTGACACCAACGATGGGGCACTATTCCTCCTCCCCACTGACACCAACGATGGGGCACTATTCCTCCTCCCCACTGACACCAACGATGGGGCACTATTCCTCCTCCCCACTGACACCAACGATGGGGCACTATTCCTCCTCCCCACTGACACCAACGATGGGGCACTATTCCTCCTCCCCACTGACACTAATGATGGGGTACCATCATTGGTGTCAGTGGGAGGAATAGTGTCCCATCATTGGTATCAGTGGGAGGAATAGTGTCCCATCATTGGTATCAGTGGGAGGAATAGTGTCCCATCATTGGTATCAGTGGGAGGAATAGTGTCCCATCATTGGTATCAGTGGGAGGAATAGTGCCCCATCATTGGTATCAGTGGGAGGAATAGTGTCCCATCATTGGTGTCAGTGAGAGGAATCGTGCCCCATCATTGGTGTCAGTGGGAGGAATAGCACCCCATCATTGGAATACCATACTGAAATACCGTACCATATTGAAATCAAATCTGATGTTTTTTCATTTTTATTTGGTGTGCGTTGGAATCGGGGTAGTCTTATACGGCGAGTATAGCTCAAACCCTATATTTTAACAGGAAAAGTAGGGGGTCGTCTTATACGCCGGAAAATACGGTAGATAATATTTTCTTATCCTGGAATTAGATTTACAATATACCTAAACCCATTTTTTTTTTTTTTTTTTTTTTTTTAAATAGAGTAAGGAATGGGTAGACCCCATGTCAGGTTTTTAGGCATACATATTGAGAGATCTTCCTTCACTTCCTGTCCTATAGACACCACAGGCGATCTCTGCAAAATGTTTTTTCCCTACACTTTCAGTCCCAATGACAGTGGTCACCAGGACAAGTAAAGATGGGGAATCTCCCTAGTAAGGACAGCATCAAAAACCTGACATGGGGTTTTAACCCTATCACCACTCTATTAACAAAAAACTTCCAATAATATATATATATATATATATATATATATATATATATATATATATATATATATATATATATATATATTTTTATTATTATATAATTTTTTTTTTTTTTTTAGTTTTTATCGAATTATGAAAAGTTACATTTTATCAGGATTTTTCTATCTGTCTCTTGACACCATTTCAAAGGTTTCCTTTCATTTTCTGTCCCATACACAACAAAAAGTTACAGGAAATCTCTTCAAAGTGAGGGTAGATCACATCTATCACCAGAACAAGTGTCCCTTTTGAAAATGTTTCCCCTCTATTCCTGTTCTGGTGACAACAAATGTTGGATTTGTTGGTCACAAATCTAGTTGTTAATTTTCCTTAACCCCTTGACGCCAACATCACTCAAATACGCAGCCTCACAGAACTGGTATTTTTTCCGTGGGGCCGCATATTTGCGTACCTGTCTTTGTGCTGGGAGCGTGCCGCACAGCCCGCTCCCAGCACAAAGACCAGGGTGACACTGAGAGCCCCAGGTCCCATTCTAACGATCGGGACCCGGGACTCCCGATTCCGGGTCACATGATTGCTGTGATATTCTCTGAGCAGTCACTGTACAGCCAGGCCCCTTGTTTTGTTATTTTTTCTTCTTTATGAATGGAAGAGAGGGTTACATTGTATTTCTCTAACTCCTGGCATAGAGATGAAAAAAAATGTAAAAAAAAAAAATATATAAATTTAAATATTACAAATTAAAATAAAATAATAATGAAAAAATACCTAGATTAAGGTTTGATCTAGTTCAGTGCCAGGGTATGTGTTTGGGTCAGGGTCAAAGGTCAGGATTAAAAAAAAAATTTATATTAGTGTCAGTGTGTTTTAGGTAAACAAAAAACAAAATGTGCACTATTTGTTTCTGGGCTGTATTACGGGTACAAACAACAAATAACATACACATATATATAGTATCGCTGTGATCGTCAAGAGCTGGAAAATTTATTTTGGGTTGTTCTTTGGTGGTAGGTTATGGTAGTAACCAGAAACACACAGCTAAATTTAAAAAAAAATTATTATTTTTTTTTACTATTTTGGTCCAGTTTTCCTTTGATAATAAAAAAAAAAGTCAGGAGATATCCATTACCATTTACCACCAAATGAAAGCCCAATTTGTCCTGAAAAAAATACGGTATAATTCACCTAGATGTATAAAGTAGTGGTGATGATATGTACGGATTTACGAACACATTTCAGCGTTGCAAAATTGTGCTTAGGCGTTAACATTTGTTTTACCCTTAGGCGTGAAGGGGCTAAACACAACCTCGGCTCCGCTATGACCATGCATTTTCCAGGCTCTGTAAATTTTGTGATTTGGTTTGCGTTCAATTTTTTTTTTTCAGGAAACTGAGCCCAAGCTTTCTCCCAGCTGGAATCCAAAGCCTGTCTTTGAGCCTCACCCACAATTCACTAGAAGTATAACTGAGGTCACCCCCTCTGACCCTGTGCAGATTGCTTCCCTGGTGGGCAGTATTGAGCTGGGCCTAATTCTGAAACAGAATGAAGTGCTTCCTGGAGCAAAGGTCAGTTCATGTTCTGTATATCTGCTTTCACTACTTAACTTATCATAAGTGGTCCATTGCAGATCATGGTTTGTTGGCTTGTGATATTTGGTCATGGATCTAGGGCTTTTTAGACTACCAGAGTTGGGGGTTGGTTACCAGTTGGGATGCAGGACCTGCACAGACGCAGCCACTGCTCCCCATCTGACATCTGTGTGGGTGCATGGCTCTAAACGCACACGGGGGGGGCGTGGAGATTTATTAAAACTAGTACGCTCAGAATCTGCTGCAGCTGTGCATGGGAGCCAATCAGCTTCTAACTTCAGCTTGTTCAATTAAGCTTTGTCAATAAAACCTGAAAGCCGATTAGTTTCTTTGCAGAGCTGCACCAGATTTTACACTTCCCAGCTTTAGTAAATAACCCCCACTGTCATGCACCCGCATTGATCTCAAATTCTGTGCAGCGGCTTTGTCTGTGCAGCGGCTTTGTCTATGCAGCCACTGAGTCCCAGTTGACATGAATGGGACTGCCTGCAAGGTGATGCACAGAACACTTGTACATCTCTGTGCAGGTAAATGGGTGTATGCTGTAGTATGCCTGTGTGAACGAGGCCTTTGTTTGCGCACACACAGCTTGCACAGATGTACTTAATGTGTGTGGGTTTTTTATTTTATTTTCATGACACCTTACACCCCGTTCACATCAAATCCTACTTTGAAATCGTATGACTTACAGTGAAGTTGCATGATTTCAAAGTTTGATGACATGTCGATTTCAGGTGCGATTTGCAAGATATCTGATACAGATGTCTATGCAAATCGCACCAAAAGTAGTGCATGTTCTACTTTAGAAATCGATGCGGCTCCGACCAAGTCGGAACCGCACCGATATGACCGCTCTAATTGCGGACAGTAGGCTGCAATTTGGCATGCAGTTTGCAAGTCGCATGGCATGCAATTCACATGCCAATTCACATCCAGTGTGACCGGGGACTTAAGATCGTATAGGTAGATGTAAAATACAGAACCAATTGTCCGACAGACTGTCGCATCTTTAAAGTGCTGCTGTGTTCAGCTGAAAGTCAGGAATTGATTTGTAAGTGATTTGTGCTATTATTAACTTCTGCTGTTTTGTTTTATTTAGCTGGATGTGGATGGACGTGTCGATTCTTTCCATATCTTCCTCTCGCCTCGACAAGTTCACCTCTTGCTGGATATGTTGTCTGCCATTGCTGGACCAGGTGACAAAGTCTTCTTAGTTATCAGCATTTAAAATCATTTATCAAGTTGTCTGGTGGAGTTACTCATAGCAACCAGTCAATTTGTGGCACTTTCTAATTTACACAGGGTTGGAAATTATATGGATTGTCTGGATGCAGTAGGCAACACCAACACTTTTTTTTTTTTTTTTTTTTTTTTTTTTTTACAATCAAAGTTAGTTTAGAGCTCAGGTATTATCCTTTTAACCCTCTCTTGACCTGGGATATTTTGTGCCATAGTTACCAGAGTTGTTTTAGTTTGAACAGCTTGTTTTTTTAATGTATATATGTAGCGCTACACCCAAAGGAGCCACTTGGCAATTTGGGGTTCTCTGTTTTGCCCCTCAGTTCCAAGAACAAGCTCAGCCCCTCTGACTCCCTCTGTGAATAAAAGTCACTGCAAACACATATAAAGACACATGTATAAATACCTTTACCTGGCTGTGGGTTACTACCAGAAAGTAGACACACCTGTTTAGTGGTAAATGCACCTAATCTATTAATATTGGGGTAGAATAAATGGCAGATTGAACATAAATTCATACACAGCAGGTAAATTCGGACACAGTCTGCTAGACAGAGCAATAATTATACTAAAGTAACTAACGATAAGGTTCTAGACCACTAATCACTTTTCCTCAATCATGCACATGTGCAGTAAAGGGCTGTCCTCTAGTGAAATAGTGCTACAATCTGTGATGAAGATCTGCTGCTAGCGAACTGAAAGGGGAAATTCATTTATAGAACAATTAGGCCCCTTAAAGATGCAGCAGATCAGTCAGCGGGGGATCTCTTGGCTGATCCCCATTGAGCAACAGATACTGCCCGCTGATTTCAATGGGACGGATGGAAATGGACCGCCTGTCTGTTTCCACCTGATTGTCATCCGATCCGCTGGACTGATGGGGAACAGATCCCCATCTGTCTGTTTTTGGCATATTGGATCGGATGCTGGAAGGTGGCAGCAGACTATTGTCTGCTGACACCAGCCGGTCCATTGAAGTCTATGGATGGACCGATCCGATCTGCCTGAAAAACAGACAGGCGGACCCCGATCCTTTGCTGTACACCAGACAGTGAATGGAAATCTTTTGAAATGCGTGTAGTCCACAGTGAGCATAGGTGGGTGGGCCAAACTGGGAGATTGAGAGAAAAAAAGGGCTGTGAAGCAACAAGAGTTTTTAGATGCAGCTTTTCACAGATTGGTGAGCCTCTTTACTTTTGAAACACTCTGGGGGTGTCCTGTACATCAAAAGTGTACCGAACAACTCCAGGTAGCCATATTGCATTGAATTTTACAGAAAATTACTACGTTTGCAGACTGAAAAGGAAAGGTCATTTTTATTAACATTTAATGTTAAATATGTATAGCAAATTTATATGATATCTTTTTTATTTGCTGTATTTTCATTTTTATGAAAGGGAAGTTGCCCTTTTTATGAGTCTTCTTTAATAGCCTTTTTTTTTTTTTTTTTTTTAAGTGTCAGAGTTGCTGTAAACCATTAATGGGTTGATTAGTTTGGATAGGCCATCTCCTCTGGTTACCAACAAAATACAGGCCCCCTATCATGTGTCCATCCCTATCATTCCCTTTCAGTTTATGGGACTACCTAAGTTTTACTTGTGGATTTAAATCCGCCCCATTTTTCATTGGTTTCTATCCTTAACAATGTGGCCTTCTCCCTAGGTCTCTCCCAACAACACTTTCATTGGTGGACTAATAATGGTCTACACCGCATAGCCAACTTTTGCAGTTCACGGGGTATCCTATTGAGATAGATTCTCCAAGATGAATGTCATATGCCGCCCTCAGAACACCTTTGATATGCCCAGATCTGTCACTTTTTAAAAACTCTGGTATGGCACACTGATTTTGCCACAATGACTGCAATGGAATGTTTATGTAAAAACATTGATAAGATCCCATGGCATATTTTGGCTATATATGGTCTTCTTACATCTACATCTGCTAAGTTACCTTCTATATGGAAAGGGGACTTATCTGAGGAACTGGACCTTGCTGAATGGCATAAATTAGCTCTCTTAGCCTTAGGGTAGTTCACACTACTTGCAGTTCAGTGCGTTTTTTTTTTTTTCTGCATCAAAAATGCATACACGGTGTTTTCCATGTATTCCAGTGGCTCTAGTTCACACCAGTACAGTCAGTTCCAGCCAGTTTCCGGTGCAGAAAAAAAAAAAATAGAACATGCTGTATTTTTTTTTTTCCTGCACAGAACTGTACTGGAACATAGCAAACTGCATCAAAAGTGCACCAGAACAGAGTGTGGTGTGAACTGTAAGCAAAAACGTATCTAAAATGCATCTGGAGTGCGTTTTTGTGGTGTGAACTGGCCCTCAAAGTCCTTTTTATAAACATCTGTATTATAGAGGCGATTTACAAAATCTTATTACATTGGTATATGGTACTCTAGGGGCGGCCTCCCCTTGAGGGTATGTTGCATGTACTCTTGTATGTCTCAGGGGGCCTCCCTAAATTGTTTTAGAGGGTGCGGACAAGAGGGGACCACACCACACATTTGGTGGACATGTCCAAAAGCCATAAAATTTTGGATTAGAGTTTACAGCTTTATTCTGTCACACAGAAAAAAAATGCCCTTGGCAAGCCCTTCTTAATCAACCAGTTGAGGAGGCACCGAGCCATAATTAAAGGACGATCACCATCATTTTCTTAGCAGTCAGGATAACTGTAGCTAGTCCTTGCAAATCGCCCACCATCTCCTTCGACTCGGTCAAAGCAAAATTGTTGTGTATTATGGTAAATGAGAAGTTAACAGCAATTCTGAATGACAAAATACATTTATTTAAAAAAACATGAGATCCACAGATACATTATTTACTGGAGATTAGAATAGGGTCCGGCGTAGTGGGTTGCAAAACACCTTCGGCCTTCAAATTCCCTTTTTCCCCATCTATATCCTACTTAATTCTCCTCTTTCCTTTTATTCTTCTTTTAGTTATTTCTCGGATTTGCTTGCTACTTTATTTCGTGCGTTAAGGAACATCTGTTTTCATATGCGGAAGTGTGATTTCAAGTATTTCAAGTATTGTCCTTATCCATTCAGTGCATCTGCTTTGATTTACCACCTACTGTGACTTGCAATCTGCACTATATGTTGATTCTTGTCTCCCAAATGACATAGGAATATATGTTCACGTTTAATTGTACAAATGTCCTCCTTTTTACCGTGTTTGAAAAATGAATAAAAATAATTGAAAAAGAATAAGTTGATAATATTTACACTGAGCTGGGTACCTTTGCACATATATCTAAAGAAATAGCGATAGACCAGAGACATCCTTCAAGTGTTCTATAAATCTTTTGTATATTGATGTTGTTATCCCTACTCTGTCCTTTAGATGACATCTAAAGGACATCTGTTCCATTTTTTTTATTCTCTAATCCTCTTATACTTTGTTATTGGCGGGGGGCATTTACATTTTCTAAATGGAACTGTGGATAAAATGCTTCATATGTGTATCATTTTGTTTGTGTATTATTTTTTTTTAAAAGGAAATTTTGGCACGGTCATTTTGTTCTTGTGAGCCCATGAAAGTAATCAGAATAAGGGTGAACCCTATGTATACAAAAACACAGTCTAGTAGGTTATTTAAAAAAAAAATGTATTTTTTAAATGCAGTTGGTATAAATATAAGAATGTGTCTTGAGGACATCATCCTTGAATAAATAGCAACATTCAGACCGGGAGAGAGAAAAGCCAAGGTTAGGGGCCAATTAGGTGTGATTCCTGATACTGACAGGTGGAGTGAGTAGAGGAATGACCTGCTCAGTTTGCTTTTGCTCCAGACAGCAGGTTGGGGTATCTTCTTGATCAAGCATGCTGCAGTAAGGCCTTGTTCATACTTGCTCGCTATACTGCTGCTTAACAAATGCGCCTACAGCATTAATGCTTGTTGCGCTTGATGTGAATAAAAAATGTTCCCCAAACATCTTCTGCCAGTTTCATCAGCTAAAATTTAATCGCAGGTGCCTTTTTGTTTTTTTTTGCTTTTGCGAATACGATGTACGGACAGATTACACTGACCGTGTGCAGGAGGCCTGCATGGCACCAACGATCTACTGATCGCCGGTGCAATGCTTTCCAAGCTCCTAAAACAAGAAACTGTAAGTGCACATTTTTTTACCTGCAAAAAATGTGCGTTTTATTATTTTATGTTAAAAGGTGAACTTATCCTTCAAATAATGCATTGAGCATCAGTTGCTTTACTCCTCAGTCTTTATTCCAAACACCTCTTCTAAGCCATCCTGCAGTATAATGGATCAAAGTCAGTTTCCTCTATGAGCAAAGATCATGCCCTGCCCTTAGGACCAGACCTTTTTTCCCTGCAAATTCTCTTCTTGGGCACTGGTCTCTTCACCACCCCATGAATTCTCTTTCCTCTGGAGCATATGAGAGTTGACCTGGCTCCTGGAAGTGTCCCTTTACTAATAGATGGTGTGCACATCATGCAGGCAGTGATGTGGACACCTGAAGAAGGACCTCTGGAGGTATACCAAAGAAGAGAGCAGGATCATCTGACTGTGTCTTGAGATAAGTAAAATGGGCATTTGGGATAGTTTTTGTTTGCTTATTTTTTTATATCAGTGGTTAGTGCGGAGGGAGGTAGGGTTGCCAATATCCCGGAGTTGAGCTTTAGTCAGTTATTCAATAAGTGGTTATAGCAGTTTAACATGTTAATAATAAAAAAATATAAACTTTTGCAGAATCCTCCAGTCGGATAGGAATGTCCAGCAAAGATCGGAAGAGCCGCCCCATGCAACAAGAAGATGAGCTTCGCCTTCAAATGGAACTCAAACGCTATTTAAAAAAAGAAGCCATGTCTGGAGGACCGTCCGCTGAGCACAGCTTCTATGAGACTGACACAGCAAAAACACCTTCCAGCCATGGTGAGGACCACTCTGCGCCGCCTAAGGCACCTTTATGTAATAATCATTTAAAGCAATTGGCAGGTCACAGTAACCCATTGGAGCCAGTCATCTTTAATTGTTTTGGCTTATACAAGGTGATGGAATATGTCCGTGGTTGCTGTAGGTTACTGAAATCCCAACTGCAGCCAAAAGCATTAGGGGGAAGGAGCGTAGAACTGTATATTTAGCTGCTTTGAAAGAAGGTGGGGCGGAAAGGTTAAGAACATTTTATATAATTGAAGAGGATTGTATATAAGACTGCTGTGGGAGGTGAACATCGCATATGTTGCATCAAAGACACAATGTTTCTGACCCCTACTGTAATATTTTGATGCAAGCGCCTAGATTTTGGAAAGGTTTGAAGGATTGTCTGAGTTTGCTGTCATGCACATTTAAAGTGGTTCTTAAGCTTCAAGGTTTTTTTTTTTTTTTTTTTTTTTTTTTTTTATATATACCTTAATGCATTTTATGCATTAAGGTAAAAAACCTTCTGTTTCACAGACTCCCTCCTCACCCCCCCCCCATGCTTGCCTGAGCCCATGTCGATCCAGCACTGTGCACAAGAGCTGCAGTTCTCCTGGCTCTGTCCATCCTCACTGGGTAGATTGATAGCAACGAGAGCCATTGGCTCCCGTCAATCAAATCCAGTGATGAGAGAGTGGGGCCGAGTCCCACTGTCTGTGTCAATAGACGCAGGCAAGGAGGCTCAGGAGCCAGCCTGCATGGGTGCTCCCATAGAAAGCAACTCTTCATGGGGTGACTGGGGGGTGGGAGCCAGGACTACCGGTGGGGGACCTGAGACGAGGAGGATTGAAGCAGCTCTGTACAGGTAAGTATAATCTGTCTATTTTAATTTAATTTAACTTTAAGACCTGTTAGACAGTGTATGAGGTTATGCAACAACTTTCTGACTTCAGGACAATCGAACCTCTGATCCAAAGAAACTAAAGGCAAATAAGTGAGCAAACGAAAAGCTGAGTTTGTGCTGATTTTATCTTCCATGGTTTACCTTTTTTTTTTCTTTTTTTTTTTTTTTCTTTTTTCCCTGTTTAGATGAAGAAGTATTCTTCTCAATGGCGGATATGGACATGTCTCACAGCCTTTCTTCTCTCCCCCCACTTGGTGATCCACCAACAGTGGATTTAGATTTGTCGCTGAGTAGCACTTACACCAGTTCTCCAGTTGGCTCCCCCCTTGGAGGTGCTGCAGTACGTATGGCTTCTTTTTGCATACACCAACATACACCAGTGTCATGTTGGTGGTTTGATATTGGTCCCTGTTTGGATCGGAATGTAAACAGCACACAGAAGGGAAAGAGACACCAACCGATAGTTTTTTTTTTTTTTTTGATCACCTGGATTATTTCATATTGTTTAAGATTGTACAAATGTAGAAATGTTTTGTTTTTGTATACCTTTTTTTTTGCATGTGTTTTTTTTTTTTGTGCACCTTTTTTTCTTTTTTGTTGCTTGTTTTATATTACAATATCTACAACTGAATACTGTAATTCGAAAAGCTCGCCAGCTAGTCAGCTCGAAAACAAAGTCTTAACGATTCTAACAATTTGTGTTTAAAACAGAGGTTTTTACTTTAAAGCTTAATTCCATGGTTAGTATGACTTTAAATAGTTCATTTGTCCCATGCTGGCCCAATCAATTTCCTTTACGATCTCATGTACCTGCTGGCCATGCCATTTAAACTTTATGCAGCATCAGCTACATATGGTATACAGTGCTGTGTTCCGGCAGTGGGAAAAGAACTTCACAACCCCATCCCAGAACAAAGTCGGGCCGGGTGCTGCTTAGCCATTCACTGGAAGGCTTGTAGTTTATGAATAAATACAAAGCTTCCTCTGAACGTGACATCACCTGCTGCTCCATCTCAGCCAATCAGAGGAAGGTTTTGGAGATCTCCCTGCCATAATTCACATCTTTGTTCCTGTCTCACTTGACTTTTCTGCCCACCTTTTGAGTGTTCCAGCTCCTCTTGTTACATTTTCTACAATAAAAAAATAAAAAATGCAGAGACTGTGAAATCCCCTCTTAGTGGGTACAGCAGTTGTGCACACCTGAGAACTGAGATCTCACCAATAGACTCACATAGTTAAACTGCCAAATGGTTTAACTCTCCAGCATCTACCAACAATGGATATATCCGTTATAGGCTGACTGATCCTTTAAGCAATTGCCTACTTTCTAATTAGTCAAGAAAATGTCAGCTGCGTTATGAACGAATGATATCTTTGTGTATTTACAGGCGACATGGAGTGACTATCAGGAACATCTGAGGATGGAGGAGCCGCTCCTGCGAGGGACCTCGTACAAGCCGAGCATAAACCAAAACACTCATAGACGAACCTGTAAGTTATTATTCACTAATGAAATTCTGGATTTCACTAAAGATATCACCAAGTTCTTCTAGTGATAAATAACACCGTAGCCTGGAATGGGTGCTTTTTTTTTTTTTTTTTTCCCTTTTAAAGTTTGTTTTATTGTGGCTCATCGGTACTCCTAATCAAACAGCATCAATATATGTTACAGAAGAGGCAGATATAGCAAAAAATACATGATAGAGAAGTGTCAGCCTTCACAAAACCCAGTTTCAGAAACTCTAAACTATTAAGAGTGTCGAATCTCCATACCTCCTGATAACCTCAGTCCAGGGGTGAAATATAGTGAAGTTATGGTGGAACAGTACAGAGTCCGGACGAAGGACCAAGACAATTCAAGGGCTGTGATGGGCCCTCTGACACCCCGCCTGGGTGCTTCCATTGGAGAACGGCTTCCTCACCATTGGGACACAGGAATAATGTATTATAGCTGGGTATTGCACCCAAGAACTAGACGACACTAGCTTAGATGCAACTGGAACTTCTGTATTGAACACAAATACAGGTTTTTATACACTTCAAATATGGGGCAGTCCCCATATAAACAATAAAAAACAAATATTACACATTGGGATAAACATCTCACATTGATTAGGTAAAGTTGACAGAAGACTAATCCTATCATGTAGGAACCTCCAGGAGGACCAGCCGACAGACAGGAATAATAGGTGACTCAATTACCTCAATTAACAATGGGACATAGACAGAACAGTAAACACGTCACACCTTAATAAACAGATTACAGCAAGAGACCTCAGCATCAAGTTGTTTTGAGCTGTTTATATTAACATCTGCTCTGAGTCTAGGATGAGGATTGAAGCAGTCAATGCTTGTTTGGGCACAGAGACCCCAAATTGGTATCCTGGTCCTCCAGTTCTCAGAGTCTGTGTGTTTTGGGTAGACCTGGACTTGATTCTGAAGTAAAGCTACTCCAAAAGGTCCCCCAGGCACATACCTCCCAAAGAATAGAGCCCCATCAGATGCCAGGGACTATGCTCAGTAAGCAAGAGGTTATCCAACATTTGTGTAAGAAGGGATTTTTAAGGTGCTCAACAGACTTCACACATTTAATATATACTGAAATCAATACAAAGCTTTATTCCATATTATAAAAAAAAAAAAAAAAATCACATTAGTAGTCTTGAAAGATATTAAACCAAAATGATACTTCATATGACTTGAAGTTCACCATGCAACAATTCCAACTCGACATGTTTCGCCAAATTTGTGGCTTCTTCAGGAGTATACAGATAGTTGCATATAATTGCCACTAAAATACAAACAATAAGCAATTTAAATTTTACAAAATTTCAAAAAAGTGATGGTCAGCAATGCAATACATACAAAGTTAATGACAATACCTTCTAAATATAGGTTTTTATGGGGTTAACCCGCCGAGGCCGAACCATGTCGAGTTGGAATTGTTGCATGGTGAACTTCAAGCCATATGAAGTATTATGTTGCTTTTATATCTTTCAAGACTACTAATGTGATGTCGTTTTTTTTCTATGATAATATGGAATAAAACTTTGTATTGATTTTAGTATATATTAAATGTGTGAAGTCTGTTGAGCAGCTTAAAAATCTCTTCTTTCTTCTACAATGTTGGATTTTCGCAATATGGGATGTGGTGCTAGCTAATCTCCAGCCCACCTGATACAAATAAGCAAGAGGTTAGCCTGCAGTCCCTTCCAAATGCCCCTGTCCTGATTGGGTCTGTCATGAGGGCCTTGTACTAATAGGTCACTATTACCTGCATTGAGTAAAAATGGAAAGCTACACAAAAAGGAGGTAGCGTGGGAAGAGAAGAAATAGAGAAAAAAATGAGAGAAGGGGGAGAGGGGGGCACATGACCTGGGAGGGGGGTGGGGAGGTACAGGTTGATCAAGCTAACAGCACTGGCAATTGAAAGGCCTAATTAATGGTTAAAGTGATACTAACCACACTGTATAATTTATATTATCCTTTTTTTTTCTGTATGGGGATGATGGCTCTGTAACTATTTTGTAATAAAATATCTAAGTACCTTCTTTCCTAATTGATATACAGCTGTCACATGACCCAGCTCTTTCCCAGCTTGTTTGCAGGGAAACAGTGGCAGGAGCTTCTGGTCCTCTACTGCTGGCAGGGGCGGACTGACAACTCATGGGGCCCCCGGGCAATAGGGAATCATGGGGCCCCTGTGTCTTTGCCTATGAAAAAGGTACCAGGGGCATCTCATGGGGCCCCCTACTGACCCCAGGCCCTCGGGCAGTGCCCGAGTTTCCAAATGGTCAGTCAGCCCCTGACTGCTGGTCACATATTCAAAATGAAAAAAAAAAAAACAGCCTTTGGGATACAGAGTAAAAATAAATAGATAATATTAATAAACTGTTTTAAATTGTCAGACAAGTATAGATTTGTATAGAAATAAAATCTTTATTTCTTGGCAGTAACATTGTATGGGCAGTTTTCTGCCAGTCACAGCCTGTGTCATGCCCCTCCAGCCTGTGTCTTAGGGCTTGCTCACGCTTGACTCAAAACGCACAAGCACACATTTAGCGTTAATGCGTGTTATTAGGTGAGTTTGACTCAAGTTAAAAATGCTCCCCTCCCCAAAGAGCCCTATATGCATCTTTGCCGCATGTTAAAACCGCACCACAAATGCCTATAATCGGTAATCTTGTTAACACATCACAATCATGCTACAAATGCCTGCCAGCCCATTTGCTGAGTGTTACCATAGACTTGAATGGGAGGCGTTGAAAGGCTTCATACTCTTTCAGACTCGACATGAGGCTTCAATTTAGAAGAAAAGTGACACTAACGCTTAGTGTTTTGATAATGTGAACAGTACTGTATGCTGTCCAAATTATCATTTTCATAGGTATTTGAGAAGTGTTACAAATGCCCCATCAGATGCCTGCTTTCAATGCCAGTTGGACTAGACCTTAGAATAACAGGGAGGTGAAGCCACCATTGTCAGGATGTGATATCCAACCCCCATTATGTTTAGCTGGTTAGTGGACATGGAAGAGGAGGGATTGAGTGGGCTGTATTTTACTACTGTGTATATGCTCAAATGTGTGACTCTGTAGTCATATCGGCTGCTCAGATGTGATAGGGAGAATATGCTCAGGGTAGAAAATACACTGAAAACTGAGCATGTGCACTAGCTGCCAACACTGCTCTGCAAAATCCCTAACTGCAGTGGGGACATGGACAGGAGGAGGAGACAGAGAACAGGAGGATCAACCAGGTTTTTTTTTTTTCTGTTTTTTTTTTTTCCGTTTTTGGTTTTTTTTTTATGCAGAAGACAGAACAGAAAAGGAATCCCATAGTGACTGAATATGAACAGCATGTAATACAGCATTTATTCATAGTTTTTTACTGATTTGGGTTTAATTACACATTAAAGGAAGGGTAGTAGTTTAGCAGAATTCAAGAAGTCAATCCAGCTGTACCAGAGTTCCAGAAACTTCGGATAGCTCTCGTAAAGGCAGACTATTAGCTCTTTTAGCCTTATAATGTTGTTAAAGTGTTACTAAACCCACAACAGTAAAATCAATTCTGTATATGCAGTAAAGCATGCCTGTTCTACTCACTGTGGAACTGAAGGGGTTAATCCTCTGCATTGTGTAAAAAGGCTATTTGATCCTGTCTTCTCTGATCCTCCTCTTCTTGAAATGACCATGTGATACAGACTGAACCCTTAGTCACATGCTTAGTTTGGTGTGTATTTCTAGAGAGGTTTTTTTTTTTTTTAATCTTGGGAGGGTGCATGTGATCAGCACAGGGCCAATCAGCACTGTCTAGACAAAGAGTCAGAGGTTTCACATCCTCCTAGAGCAGAAAAAAAACTCCTCCTACAAGCTTTAACCAGTGCTCTGCTGGACACTTACAGAAGTCATAAGACTGCTCTAACTGATGATGAGAAAAGATATTTAGCATTTTATATTAGCAGTTTATATTTACTAAAATAATTGCATTTCCATGTTGTGTGTACTGTGGGAGACCAGATATAGTGAATGGTCCTGGGTTTAGTATCACTGTAAGCTCTGCCACCCACTCCCTAATTATACGGACAGTAGTCCTTTTGCCAGTGCTTGGGAATCAATGCGTGGCCAGCCAATCTTAGAAAACAAAATAGTTCCTTTTAATATTTGCAATTGGTCCAGGTATAGTTGATAACAGTGCCACTTCTGGGGTTTCTGGACAGGTTTTATCAGTAATTTGGTGACATATTTGAAAAACAGATTGGAATGGCTGCTATTATATTTATTTCAGGGACAGGTCCAAAGCTGCAGATAATACAGAACAGTCACTGATGTTTAATCAAGTTTGTCTTTCTGCGGCTTCATTAAAACACATTTATGAATATATTGTATTGTGCATTTTTTTTCTGTTGTCTGAAAGTTACCCTATAAAAATGGAAGTATCTTTTTTTTTTTTTTACTTGAACCTGTTCTGTTAAATGAATAAAACTACAGCTGGACTCTATTGCAGCACTGCCAGCCCGTTCAGCCTCTGTGGATGAATCTAGACCAGAGCTTGTGTTCAGACTGGCCGTAGGCTCGTTATCCATCTCCGTACTTCATATAGACCCCCTGCCACCGACAGAGGCCACGTCGAGCCCTAATCCGCTGACCCCACTGTCACTTGGGTTCTTCAGCCGCATAGAGGCGTTACAGCCGCAGACCTTCACGCAGAGCGACTTTGCCTGTTTACGAAATATCTTTGCGGAAGCCTGCACTCATGACCACCTCAGGTACTTTCTTCTTGAACTATTGCTACAGCAATACCAATGCTTTAAAAAAAGATGCTTTATTAGGCACAGCGACTTGGGAGGGAAAACAAAAGTATGGAGAAGGTGAGACTAGATCATGTGACTTGACAAAGCCCCTGTGACCAGTCTCAATCATAGAATGTTCTCTGTAGTGTTATGTAGGACTGTATTTTACTGAATGGCTCAAAAAATGCAAATGCAGTGTGGCGTACCTACTGTGATTTCTAGCAGGGAGCTGGTAGCTATAAAAGGTGGCCTTAGTGTGATGTTTCAATCAGACAAACTATCTTAGTGCCTCGTATACACGTTTTGGAATATCGGACGAATGATCCTCCATTTTTTTTCTGCATGCTAGTCTCATATCAAAAGTGAAGAGGTTACTAAAGTTACGACAACTCTTTAACGACAGAATAAAAATTTTGAAGAATGTAATTTATTTTTAATGTATTGTATTTTTGGACGGATACTGTACTGGTTAAACGAAAATCGTACCCTCTGGTATCGCACACACAAAATGTTCGTGTGTGTATGTATATGATATCGTATGTACTCTCCAGCACCTCAGGATATGCACAGCCAAAAGGGAAGCCAAGGGTACCAGGACAGCGACAACCAAAGGAAATGTTCCAGGGGTGCAGCCCTCCTCAGACAGGGAAATCAGCCACTGGATAGAGAGAAAACAGGTGGCGCACACACCTAGTGCATTATCCAAGGTTTATTGTAGGAGTGAAAGAATAATAAAAACATACTCACAGACGAAGCATGTATCTAAAAAGCATAGAAAAATGATAATGACCACAATGGCGCGTTTCGGGGACGAATCCCTTTCCTCAGAGCTGATGACCAACCTGTATGGAGGTTAAGTAGTAAATAACTAGGGCTAGATTATAGGAGTTACATAGCCACCAACAGAGTCAAAAAAATTCAAAATTCAATGGGGTCCCCTTGGAACAGACTTTTTGACCAAAAAGGTAGTTACAAATGTGGGGGCAGCAACTGTGGCTGTTGTAAGTACATGTGGCACAAGAAAAAAGAGGTCATGGGGCATGATGGCAACACATACAGCATTAGGCAGTTCATCAACTGTAGCACACAATATGTGGTGTACTGTCTCATTTGCCCCTGCGGTCTATTATATGTGGGTCGTACCATCCGCACTTTGCGTACAAGATTTGGGGAACACAAAAGGAACATCAAACATGGTCGTGATAAACACTCCATCCCAAACCACTTCAAAGAAAGACACGACAAGAGCCCTATGGGTCTTAGGGTGTTTGGTTTGGACAGCATACCTAAGGACATAGACACAGGCAGACGTTTCTGCCGTCTATGCCAGAGGGAAACCTTCTGGATCCACCGCTTGGTCACACTATCGCCCAGAGGGCTAAATGAGGGGTTGGACATCCAATCTCTCATCTAGTTTTTAAATATTAATCCCCCTTGACTCACTCCCCTTTTTATATATATATGCCCATCTGGGTGATGGGATATTTTTAAGATAAGTCACGTTCTTTGTGGTCAATACACCGTTTTAGTCCCTAGAGATGTCATTCTCCTGCTATCATGGCCAAAAGTAGGGGCAGACTGTTGGCTCGTGGTGCGTGTGCCAATTGTTTTCTCTCTATCCAGTGTGTGTGTGTATATGTTATAAATAAAAAAGTAAAATAAAACTGACTCAAACCCATCATAGTTTTCCTTTTAAGCTTGAAGAGGAATGTAAGTCACAGATATTTTTTATTATTGCAGTTCATCGACAAAGGAATTACAAATCTTTTTTTTTTTTTTATGAGTAACTAAAAAGATTTATCTAAACCCAAAAAACAAAATGTAACATATTTCAGCCTTACCAGTCCCTAGATGTGGTGGCTGTATACGTTTTCTTTCAAGAGCTTGTTGAAATCAGTCCACATGCTAAAACTAGCCATTTCAGTGTTTCAGTGTGCCGGCTGATGTCCGCTGTGTATAGGTGATGGTGAGCAGTGTCTTGCATTGTTACAATGCAAGGCACTGTTTGCTTTTTTTTTCTTTTTTCTCCTTTTTTTTGAAATGTTATGTTTGCATTTATACATTGCATTGCAACCCACCTCAAGGCAGTGTTGTGGTGTCACATAGAAAACCTCTTTTGATGTACCGTAGCAGCGAGCCTGAATTTATTTGTGCAGATTAACCTAGAGAAGCCATGTTGTCACCCTATGCTTCTCTGTTGTGTTGGACTACAAAAACCTCTCCTTTATCTCCATGTCATCATGAGGAGGGATTGTGTAGTTCATAGAAAATTGCTTGGAAAGCATATAATATTGTTTGAAATAGCAATTCGGTATAAAGCGGTGATACTTGATTTGTCAGGCTCAAATGAAAATTTCTTGTACATCTTGAAAATGTACTTAGCTTGGAAAAACCGCTAATGCATCCACCACAACTAAGTACTGATAAGCTCCAGTATATTAAATTTATGTGTTTTGTTTTTTTTATATGCGCTATGAAGATTGATAATAGTGGTTATTTAACAGCCGTGTAGCCAGAACATGATTTAATCTCTAATATGCATTTACTTGAAACTAATTGCTGTCTTTATCTCTTGAAAGATTCCTAGGAACTCAAATAAAAATCTCCCATGAACAGCGCCAGAGGTCTGGTGCTCGGAGTTTCAGCACTGACGTGTGTATTGGGCAGACTGAGTTCTTAGAGTGCCTTTACCCCAGCGATTCACAGTCTATTCCTCCTCACTATACAGAGGTAACCCGGATGGATGTGTCCTTTATTGCAGATTAGAGGGCAATGTACTGTAGATTCAGTAAAATGAATTCTATAGTGGTGCACCGAAATGAAAATTCTGGTGCTGAAACTGAAAGTTTCGGACGCACTTGTCCGAAACGGAATTGTCTGCGTGTGTGGGGAGGCTCCATTTATTGTTTATTTATATATTTTTTTAACTTATGATTTTATTGCTATCATATAAGGGAAAAGTAGTCCCCTATGTGATAGCATATAAGTGACAGATCCTCTTTGTAGGGGGTGGGGTGTGTGCAAGGAGGGGCAGGAGAGGAGCAGTGTATACAGTGAGGTAGCACTGTATACACTCAGGTTCCTTCAGTTGCCACCGCTAAATGTCATTGACCTTTTTTAAAGGCAGTTGCCGGCTTTTTATTTTTTTTTCTGCACTATAGCTCCGAGAAGGAGCTGTTATTCGCCCCACCTCTAAAGTAAGCAAAGGGCGGGGTCACTGGGTAATGTCACTGGGTGACTCCGCCCCTTTGTTTACTTTAACGGCGGGGCAAATGACAGCTCCTTCTCAGAGCTATAGTGATGAAAAAAAAAGCTGCCAACTGCATTTAAAAATCAGCAATGACACTTGGCTGCAGCAAGAGGAGGAGCCTGTCTATATACACTGCTCCCTCGCTGTATACACTGCTTAACTCCTCTCCTGCCGTTCTCTGCTGCCCCCCCCCCCAGTACACACAGCCCCCCCAAAATCTCCCGACCAAATAGAAAGTTTGTCCTTAATTGGGGCCGGCTCTCTCATTATCAGCACCTGTATCGGCTCACTTTTTCCTTTCGGCAAAATGCTAGTAGGGTAGGGTTATTTTTGGCCGATATGTTTCGGCCGCTGAAATTTCGGTGCATCCATAGAATTTTATACTGAAAATATGTACAAAACCATTACTAACCACCCTCTAAAAAATGCTAGTAGTCTTGCTGATCATTACTTCCAGTCAATGGCAGGAACAAGCATGCAGAAAGTGAGTTATAACTCACAACTCACTGCATTTATAAAGTATTCAGACCCCCTTCATTTTTTTCAATATTGTTATGCTGCAGCCTAACTACAGTTGTTTTAAATTCTTTTTGTTTCTTGTTAATCTACACTCAGTACCCCATAATGACAAAGTGAAAACAGAATTTAAAAATGTCTGTGAATTTATGAAAATGGAAAAACTGAACTATCACATTGGCTTACGTATTCAGACCCTCTGCAACAACACTTGAACTTTTTCTCTTGATTGTTGCTGAGCTGTTTCTACACCTTGATTGGCGTCCATCTGTGGAAATATAAATTGATTGGACATGATTTAGAAAGGCACACACCTCTCTAGAAAAGGCGTCACAGCTGATATTACATACTGTATCAGAGCAAAAGCCATGAGGTCAAAGGAACTGCCTGCAGAGCTCAGAGACAGGATTGTTGCAAGGCAAAGACTTGCTACAGTGGCCTTCATAATTCTCAAATGGAAGAAGTTTGGCACAACACTTCCAAATGCTGGTTGCCAGGCCAGACTCAGTAATTGGGGGAGAAGGGCCATAATAAGAGAGATGACCAAGAACCTGATGGTTACTCTCACTGAGCTCCAGAGATCCTGTGTGGAGATGGAACACATTTCTAGAAGGGTAACCATCACTGCAGCCCTCCACCAATCTGTTGTTTTTGGCAGATTGGCTAGACAGAAGCCTCTCCTCCGTGCAAAACACATGAAAGCCTGCTTGGAGTTTACAAAAGAGCACCTGAAGGACTCTCTGACTGTGAGGAACAAGATTTTCTGGTCTGGTGAAACCCAGATTGAACTGTTTGGCCTCAATTCTAAATGTTATGTCTGGAGGAAACCAGACGCCGCTCATCACCTGCCCAATACCATGGTGGTGGCAGCAGCATGCTGTGGTGGTGATTTTCAGCAGCAGGGACTGGTAGTCTGTTCGGGTTTGAGGGAAAGCTGAATGGAGCAAAGTACAGATCTCCTCAATGAAAACCTGTTCCACAGCACTCAGGACCTCAGATTGGGCCGAATTTAAAAAAGTGAAGGGGGTCTGAATACTTTATGAATGCACGGTATGTTTGGAAGCTATTGAAGCCAGAGATAACCAGGCAACTGACATTTTCAGATAGAGGTTGGCAATGGCAGACTATATTTTTCTCTCTGTACGAATTTCCTTTAACAGCATATACTTTTTTTTTTTTTTCAATTCTTTTTGTGAAGCTGCTAAAATTTGACCTAGAAAAGGATGTGGACGGCAGATCATCTCCATGCATTCACCTGCATTATAAGCATTCAGAGAACAGAGGAGCTCAGGTGAGTACAGCTTCTGTGATTGCAGGGCACAAATATGTCAATCATCCACCTGTCCCCCATTCATTCATCGTGTTTCTTTCATAGAAGCTATAGTATCCTCCTCTATAAATGAAAGAATTGGGTGGAAAGGTCAGGCATAGTTTGGGACTTTTGATGAGTACAAATGACAGCTCCCTCAGTTCTGTTAACCCCCTCTGCACCAGAATATTATGGTGATGGCGGTGTTGGGGAATATCAATAAAGGAGGTTTTCAAGGAAACCAGGAGCCAGCAGCACAAGGGACACAGCACATTAGTAGAAAGTCATGTCCCTTGTGCTTATTTTTGTGGGTTTTTTTTTATTTTGACTACACCTAGGCTTTAAGAAACATCATATTATTATTATTATTATACAGGATTTATAGAGCGCCAACAGTTTGCTCAGTGCTGTACATTATAGTGGGAGACAATACAGTAACAATACGATTCAATACATGAGGGGTTCGAGGGCCCTGCTCCTTGAAGCTTACAATCTAGGAGGGAGGAGATAGTGGTACAGGAGGAAATAGCAGTGGGGGATGGAGTGGTAGGAAGAGTGGAGGAGTTCAGTAATTAGCTGAGGGCGGGGTAGGCTTCCCTGAAGAGATAGGTTTTCAGAGTGCGCCTAAAGGTGAGGAGAGTAGGTGATAGTCTAATGGATTGGGGTAGGGAGTTCCAGAGGATGGGGGAGGCCCTGGAGATGTCCTGGAGACAGGCATGGGAGGAGGAGACCAGGGAACTAGAGAGTAAGGAGGTCTTGTGAGGAGCGGAGAGTACGTTTTGGGTGGTATTTGGATAGCAGATCGGTGATGTAGTTTGGCGCAGTATTATGAACCGCTTTATACGTCAATGTTAGTATTTTGAATTTTATCTGTTGGGTGAAGGGATTGGTAGAGAGGGGTGGCGGATACGGAGAGCGGTTAGTAAGGTGGATGAGTCTGGCCGCAGCTTTCAAGATAGACTGAAGCGGGGATAGCCTGCGGTGAGGTAAGCCGATGAGGAGGGAGTTACGGAAGTTGAGGCGTGATATAATAAGGGTGTGAATGAGTTGCTTAGTGGTTTCTGGGGTCAGGAATGGACGTATTTTGAAGATGTTGTGGAGGTGAAGTCTACATGAGTTTTTCAGCGAATGAGGCTGGAAGGACAGATTGTAGTCTAGGATGACACCTAGTACTCTGGCTTGAGGGGAGGGACTGATGGTGGTGTTGGTCTTGATGGAGAAGTCGGGGGGGGGGGGGGGGGGTGCGGGCTGGGGGGAAAACTAGGAGCTCAGTTTTGGAAAAATTTAGTTTGAGGAAGTGGAGTGACATCCAATCCGATATGTCAGTCAGTAGGCTTGTGATACGGGCAGAGACTGAAGGGGTGAGGTGAGGGGTAGAGAGATTTGCGTGTCGTCAGCATAGAGATGGTAGTTGAAACCGTGAGAGTGTATCAATTGGCCAAGGGAGGAAGTGTAGATGGAGAAGAGAAGGGGCCCGAGGACAGAACCTTGAGGGACCCCAACAGAGAAGGTGGCAGCGTTATAGGTAACACTGAAGGAGCGTTGTGATAGATAGGAAGAGAGCCAGGAGAGAGCGGAGTCTCTGAGGCCAAGAGAGTGTAGTTTTTTTGAGGAGGAGGGGGTGGTCAACCGTGTCGAAAGCCGCAGAGAGGTCGAGGAGTAGAAGCACTGAATAGTGGCCATTAGGTTTGGCGGTTAGTAGGTAATTGGTGAGTTTCGGTGGAGTGTAGGGGGCGGAAGCCAGACTGTAGGGGATCAAGGAGGTTGTTGTCGGTGAGGTGGGAACTCAGGCGATTATAGGCGATTATTATCCTTCCTAGACAGTGAGGGAAGATTTCCCCAACAGAAATCCAGATGACAACAAAACCCAACAGTTTCTAACTTTTTCCCACCTTTTCCAAAATGAAAATAAAATTTCAGCTGGAGCTTCGTTATAGGAAAATCAGGTGATGATCAAGTTTGCAGGAGATTATTTAGGCATATGCAATATCTGTGTGGCTGAATGTAGATCATACCCCCTTCTTATTACTGCATGAATGTTCAGCTCTTTCATTGGACAGTAACACATGTCTGTTGAGTTGGGGATTAAAGTGCAGCGATTGGTGGAGCTCCTGCAAATCTAAGTGTGGATCACCAGATGAGGGAAGTAAATAAAGGTGTCAGGTCTTGCAAGTCCGTGCACACTCGGATACTCAGAAGTAAATGCAGTATCAAATGACCCTTCCAACATGTTCAGATTCCTCTCTTACTGCACTCTATTAGTCAAGAGCAGAGGTAGGCAACCTTTGAAAGGCGAAGATCTACCTGAACAGGAGATCAAAGATCACTGGGATTCCGCACCCTTATTTGTTTAAGAAATTAAGTAGTAAGGACTAACTAAATAGTAAGGAAAACTTAGAAAAATGCATTAAAACAAATGTCATTGTAAAAATATAAACTTGCCTTACTAAAAGTGGATAGTGCCAGTCAGTAGAGGAATGGACTATGTCAGTAGGGCAGTGGATGGTGTCAGTATGGCAGAGGGTGATGTCGGTCATTAGAGCAGTTGACATGTCAGTAGGGCATGGGTTGATGTCAGTAGGTCAGTGGATGGTGTCAGTGTTTTATTTTTTTATTTTTTTTTATTTCATTTTTGTAATTTTTTTTAGGAGCTTTGGTGAAATCTCAGGGATCTAGACGGAACCCTGATGTCTCACTTTTCAGACAGAGAAAAGGGACTGAGGACACATTCCCCAGTTTCTTTCTCTACAGCCTCAGCTTCACTGGACAATGAATTAATGGGAAGCGCTCTGTGCTGAGCAGCTTCTTGCTCATTCACAAATTGAAACATGGTAAACACAGTTTACGATGCTTCAGTTATGAATGAACACAGTGTATGATTGTTACCGATCATGCACCGTGTTCATTCAGAAAAGGAAGGGGGCAATAAATGACATATTATCTGGCCCCCCTCCCTGCTCTCCATCCTGGGTGCAACCCCCTGCAGCAGCCAGAAGGAAAAGAGAGGTGGAGAAGCCAGCAGCACTGAAGGGGGAGGAGGGGTGAGACCAGAGGAACACACGGGGACTCTGGGCAGCAGAAAGAAAAGGAACAGAGACGAGAGGGATGGCGGGGGTGGCATATACTGGTATCATTTTCCTGTATTTTCTTCCCGTGGCAGCTGAATGCCAGCGGGAGGGAGAGGAAGAGGAGCCTACTTTCTGCTGCTGCAGGAGGAAAATACAGATCGATTCCAGTAAATGCCGCCCTCGCCACCCCTCCTGTCCAGGTTCTGTGGGTCAGAAAGGAAGGATTGCGGTCTACCCGTCACCTGCTAACCCCGGTCAAGAGCTACTGTAGTAAAGCCACACAGCTTAATGTTTCAGTTCCTGGTACAATTTTTAGTGTTGTAAACCTGTTTTCTTCTGTATAGGAAACCGGCATATACCAGGGCAATTCTACAGTGTTGTCTTCAAAAGTCATAATACCAATCAGCCAATGGCTCTTTAGGAGGGTATAACCTGGGAGAAAGTTATAAACATTCTCAGTGATAACTTCATGACTCATAGGGGGAGATTTACTAAAACTGGAGCACTCAGAATCTGGTGCAGCTTTGCATAGTAATCAATCAGTTTCTAACTTCAGCTTGTTCAATTATGCTTTGGCAATAAAACCTGGAAGCTGATTGGTTTCAGTGCAGAGCTGCACCAGATTTTGCACTCTCTAGTTTTAGTAAATAACCCCAATACTCTCCGTCAATAAGAAAAATCTTTTATTGGGAATACAAAAAAAAAACAGTTGCTGTTAGATGACAGTTATTAAACTTTCCTAATAGCATAAACCAGTCTTTCTCAACCAGGGTGCCTTGAGGTTTCTTCTGGCGTGTCTTGGCAAAATGTCTAAAAATTGCCCAAAACCTGTATACAAGCCAGCGGGTGGAAGAAGCCTGTCATTTAGTTGCACAAAGCCACAGATTTCCATTGTGCACCATTATGACCTTGTAGCTGCTGGCATCCTGGCAACCAATGACATCATCAGTTGATAGGGAGGATGCGAGCTGTCTGCACAGCATCCTAGTCTGACCCTCCCCCTCCCCACTCCATCAGTGCTGGGGTCACATTAGCTCAGCGATGGATAAAACGTGATGGAGAGGAGAAACCCTGGAATACTAGTCAGTACCAGTGTGCAAAAGTGTATTTGCTTTTGGAAAAATAAATTACCTCTAATGTTGGGTATCCTACACGTGTGGGTGTTGCTGCGTTATATAAAACAATTAGAATAGTTTTCACATTTTAGAATGAGGTGCCTCAAGACTGTCCATAATTTGAAAGGGTGCCCCTGGGCTGTCCATAATTTGAAAGGGTGCCTTGACTGAAAAAGGGTTGAGAAACACTGGCATAAGCAATGATTTAGAGAGATGAAATTTAGGCTAAACGCTAGGGTACAAGAGGTGCCTACAGACAATAAATGACAGCCCAGTGTGCACACACAGGGACTTGTGCCCATTACGATATGGGCTTCTTTCAGTGGACAAATGGAGCTTCCTTTTGACATCATTTTAAGACATTTCTAAGATCATTTGACTTGCTTCAAGCTACTTTTTTTTTTTATTTCCATAGACATGAGAAAAAATGTTATGACATGAACCAAAGCCTGTCAACATTAGTCCTTCAAGAAACCTAACACTAACCCTCACATTATCCTTCCCTTTAGCTCACACACTAAGCCTTCCTGTAACCCCAACCCTGCCCTTCTCTGCTGCAAACCTAACCCCTCTTTTGCTTACTCACCCCCCCCCCCCTTTTTTTTTTGCTGTAATCTACTGCATCGAAAAACAAAAGTCACCAGTTCCAGCAAATTCTATTGTTCCCCTTTTCATTCTATATCGTTACTCCAATTCATTTTAATGACTTTTATGCACAGATTATTTTGTTTTTGTTTTTTTTTAATTTTCAGGGCAGTTCTGGACGACTGGGTTCAGCCCCACAGAGATCAGAGCTTCAGATCCAATTGACTTCTGCCTCGTGTGAGCTGGACATTACTATTGTAGATAGACTGAACTCCTTGCTCCAGTCACAGAAACTGGGCACAGTGGAAATGATGACGTCACATCTGTTCACCTCCTACAACAAACACATTAGTTTGGTGAGTTTTGTGTATTCTAACCTTGAGGTGCCTACTATAAAGATGGAATTTTGGTTCATTTTTTTGCTAGCTTATTTTCATGGACTGTTTGCTTTATTTTCTTCCCAGCACAAGGACTTTCCGGAGGTGCTCTTGGATGATTCTCGTTCCCCAGTAAACACACGGACCTCTGTGCTAGTCTCTGCTCCATCTCTCCACCTCGCGGTGCGGTTCCCTATTCCTGACCTGCGGTCAGACCAGGAGCGGGGTCCTTGGTTCAAGAAGTCTCTGCAAAAAGAGATCCTGCATCTGAGGTTCTCCGATGCTGAATTTAAGACTGAGGTCCTAGGTGGTTCTTCCCCAGAACAATTGAAACTGGAGTTCATTTTTAAAGAGCTAGCAGGTATGTACAGTAAGTACACTGAAAACCATAAACCTGCGCTTGGGTAAATACACTAATAATATAACTAAAAAAATATATACATCAAAGAAAGTAGCTTGCATAACAGGCAATATAAATAATAAAAAATATGATATAAAATGCGGCGCTAATAAAAAGCATATAATCATAAAGTCCAATTAGTCACAAAAAATTCCAATAAAATGTCCCAAGCAAAGTTCCTACAATCCACCATCACCAAAACACCCGAATGGTTCTGCCTCTTACCAGAAATTCTGACCGAAACACACTGGTCAATATACGCAGCTCAGATGGAAGATGAATATTTGCAGATCATAAAACTGGCGGTCCTCACCAAGATAGATTTCAGTCGTCTTCTCAAAAGATCTTTACAGGCCCTGAAATAAGACTCCCATCCAGTATATAGATAAGGAATAGAAAAAGAAGACCACTCATAGTGTAGTAGTTCTATAATAAAATCATCCTGTTTATTACAAGTTACTTGTACATTGTATTGGATGGTTACCAGCATTTGAACTGAGTTTCCAACCAGGAAAATGGCCGCCGTCCCTCCAAAACGTGATGACGTCACACACGTTGAAGCTCCACCTTACAGCACCCCATGAAAGTAAATGTTCAGACAACTACATTATATAAAACATGCTATAAAGCCCAATCCCAGGAAAATAAAATGTCCAAAGGCTTGTTTAGTCTACGGGCAAAGGGTTACGGTGTAAACACTTGCCTTACTCCTCGCTCCAGTAGGCTCTCTCCAGAGCTGCGACTGGTCCCCCTGAAGCTGCTCTTTAAGCTGTGTACTCCAGTCTCAACCCTGTATGACATTGAGCCTCTGCCCACAGACTGGACCTTAGGGCAGAGTAGAAGAGCGCTGGAGCTGGCCGGGAGCTAAAATGCCCCTGCTTGCCCACTTGCTGTCTCCTCCAGCACTGTACACTGAGCTGCGCTTACAGTGCTGAGCCAGTCTCCGAGTGCCAGGATGACGGCCTCATGCACAGGAGTGATGCCATCCCCCGCCAGCCAATGAAGAGGCCCAAAAACTGGCAATCGGATGATGCCAGCATTGGCGCAGGGCTGTTGGACAGGTAAGTTTTGAGACTTTATGTCCACTTTAAGTTCCAAAAATGTTTATACAAACCAGTAAACATAAACCTTTTTAAGTCTAAATGTGGTCTTAACAACAGTGCTGAAATGAAAATGGGTATCTGCATTAGTTTTGAAAACAATCCCAGTGGAGCCGCTTTGAGTCTATACTCAGACTGTGCACAGGGTCAGGTCTTTTACATCTTTGCAAGCTGTGATTAAATCCCATAACTCTTTGTTTCCGTCCCTCTGACATTCAACTGTCAAATGGCAAACCCCTATTGGGCAATATAGGCTTTGCATTTAAACAGTTTGATATCAAGGGCGATTCTTTTAGGGTCAGGTGGAGATGGGGCTAAACCTTGACTTTGAGAGAAGTCAAGATTGTATATAGACCTAGCTTAGGATTCAATGGGGTCTATAGCTAAACGGAGATTATATTTAAAGTGTAACTTTACCCATAACAGTTTGAAAATTATTGTTCTTTAACAAAGCAACATGCATTCCACATTAATATTTATGCTACCAAAATTATTGTGCGCTGTAAATTGCCTCCAGCAGTGTTTCTGTTTCTTCTTGCTGGAGGCCATATTTTGTTGAAGCCCGGAGCAGTCACTATTGAAACCCCCCCAGTCTTAAAAACTATATGTCACTTTCTTCAGTTAAATTATGTACATTTCCAGCCTTGTTTGTATGGATTCGCTCAGCTAGAGAGGAAGGCTGTCAGATGCTTTACAGTGGGGGCAGCGGGGGAAAAAAGGAGAGAATATCAGGGAGATAAGACACTATCCTGATATGTTTAACACTCTTGTGTCTCATTGGCTGCAGAGTTTGTCTTGTCACCTCTCCTGTTTTTCTTTTCTCCCTCCCTAATCTATGTTTCCTCCACATAGTCTTTGTCATTCTTGTTGCTTTCTTCCCCTTTTTAGCAACCGTAAATCCTGAGGCTGTCAGCTGATCGGCCTCTAGTGGCTCTGATTTTAGGTATAGTGCTGAGAATACTGAGCATATGCAGAGCAGGGTCAGACAGTGCATTACTGGATTTTAAACCGTTTTTAATTTTTACATAGCTATACCTGCAAAAGGGGCCAGCATGAAGTGATCTATTAGCTCTTAATTTTCTGACTAAAGCTCCATTTTAAGATTAGTAATTGTGCTGTTGATGCCTTGGGGACTCTATGAAATTCACTTTCAGTGTGTAGTCAGCCAGTATGTAAGAAGTGAAGATAATATTCTTTCTGAATTTGTTTTTTTTTCTTTTATTTTTTTTGCAGGTGCCTTCCAGGAAGAAAGTGATGGACCAGAAATCCAGTTCCTAAAGGTGGTTAAGAAAAGCAATGATTTAGATGGAGACATGACAACATCTGACAATTTTGATTGGCCAAGGTTTGTATATTTTGTTATACACATAGCACAAGGCAAGGCAGAAGTGCTGATTTTTCCCTGCTGCAGTTTTACATATTTAGTTTTTTTTTTTATACCCCTCCACTCTGTGACTGGACAGTGAAGGAGAGACCGTACACTCATCAGCTCATCTCTCGGTCTTCAAATCAGAATATTCCTGCACTGTGGCACAGTATATTGGTTTTTGTGCTGCCTCTTTCTCTCTTAGCTTTGTCTGCCGGGACTGCAAGAGTGTGAAAACAAATCAGACTTATGGGCCCTGCTTGCCTTTAAAGTAAAACCTTTAACCTCCCTGGCGGTATTCCCGAGTGTAGCTCGGGGTAAAGTTTCAGCACCACAAGCAGTAACCCCCCCGAGCTACACTCAGGCTTACCATGCGGCGCTGCTCCGGGATCTGTTCACTTACCTTTTCCTGCGCTCCCGCGATGTCCCCTGTAATGTCCTCCGGCGGATGTCGACATCTGTCATCTGGGTTCCGTCCCCTGCGAGCGTCGGGACGTACAGGGGACAGAACTGGTGGGAAATTTGAAAATGACAAAAAGTGACATTCACTAAATACACTAAAATCACATAGTATTCCATTCCTGTATCAAACCATTTCACATACATTTTGTCCCGAGTGCTTTGTCCGGCGCCCTGCCTGCATTTTTACTGTTCTTTCTGCCTGGAAACTGAGAAACGTCCATGGAGTCCAAAAAGCGTCCCTTTAGGTCAAAAGCGGTTTTAGACCGGCTAGAGAACAGCGATAGTAAATCAGAACCACTTGTAGAATTGAGTGATAATGATTCGTGGGGGAAATTCCTCATCGGACACTGAAAACGATTCTGCGACTTTGCTCAGCGATGTGCGAACTTGGCGCTATATTTCACATTTCAGTGTTTTTGGTTTGATTATATTATTGAATTAAATTTATTATTATTTTTTATGATTATTAAATTATAATTTATGATTTCGTGTTACAAATTGTAACATACCCGGGATGTTTACTAGACTCTTGTTCGGACAGATTTCAGTGAGTCATTCCTAAAAATTACAGGCCTACAATAAAAAAATACATGTTTCCATGCAAAAAAATGTACCACTTTCAGCACGGAAATATGGACATTATCAGACCGCTAGGGAGGTTAATAAAGCTAAATATTTTTTCACCCTAATGCATTCTCTGCATTATGATCAAAAACCTTTTAGGTACAGCTCGTCCCCAAATACTTACCTGGACCCGACCTCGATTCAGTGCCGAAGAGCAGCGGCACTGCTCTCTCTCCCTCCTTACTGGACTCAGGCTCCTGCTGCTGTCAATCAAATCCGCTGACGAAAGGGTGGGGCCGAGCTGCAGTGTGTGTGTGTCAACTGACACACACAGTGCAGCTGGGGATCGAGCCCGCATGAGTACTCCCATAGCAAGTGGCTTTCTATGGGGGCACTCGGAGAAGAGGAGTAGCCAAGAGCACCAGCAGGGAACTCCAGAAGAAGAGGTTCGAGGCCTCTCTGTGCAAGGCTATTGCACAAAGCAGGCAAGTATAACATGTTTGTTATTTAAAAAAATAAAAGATCCTTTACAATCACTTTCATTGTGTCTTTTTATATCTGTCTGGAGTTAAGATTTAAGGTAAAGGGAGGGGAGGTGAAGTGTCCAGTGCTCATTTTTATTGAAATGTTAGTTGAGGTTAAATAACATGTTTAGGATCAGGTTTTGTAGAGGTGGTGGGGTTAGACATTAATTGCTCTTTTTAGCGATTAACTTAAAAATTAAGTTGGGGGAAGGTTAACTGTTAGGGACACTTATGGAACATCTGAAAAAATTCCTGTCATGAAAGAAACTAGCACTGGGCTCATGGTGCTACATGAGATTCTACAGTTTTAGACCCTTTGAGCCCTCTAGCAGCAGCATGGCCTGCTGTAGTTATAGTTAAGTGCTTGGTATTCACCGTATATTAATGTGTAATGTGTTCTTAACTTTCCCTCAAGGATTGTGCTGAAAATCAATCCTGTAGCCATGCATTCTATTTTGGAGCGAGTAGTTGCAGAGGAGGATGATGATGGGCATTTTCACGAAGATGAGGAAGGGACCTCTCACTCACTAAAAGATGTGTGCGACTTCAAACGGCCCGAGCCCTCACCTTTCTCCTCCCGGAGAGTCATGTTTGAGAATGAAGAGGTATGCTAGAGTCAAGGTAGTTCATTACCCATAGATAATGATACAGCAGTAATGGGAGAGCGTAATCAGCTCTGAACATGTGTTTTACCCATTAATCCCTGCTGGATTTGCTGATTTTCTGATGTGGCGAATGTATCAGGAGGAGTTGGAATGCATAAAGGTGGGTGGGAACACCCAAAGCTCTCAGGTTGACAGAAACCAAGCTGGTAACTTACTGTTGTGTGAACTCAAACTCAGACCACCCAGCCCTACATATAACTAACATATTCCTCTTGTTTAAAGTGGACATAAAGGCAAATCCTAACTAACTCTGAACCTACTCTCAGCCACATTCTAAGCCTAGCTTATCTAGCCCTCTAAAGAAAAAATTGGGGCATCCGTTGTCAGCACCTCCTGTTCTGCACACTCCTACGTGCTGAAGCCACTGCCCACAGCTCAGCGTGGGACCGGAACGGCTGCAGAAAAGGTAAGTATAGTGATTTTTTTTTTCTCTTGTTCAAACATTTTAGTGATTTTCAGAGCCAAAAGAACAAACATAAGACATCTCAAATACATGTACAAAACAATAAAAAAAAAGGGGGGAGATAAGGGAGAGCAAGTTGCCCTACAACAAGGGATTGCAGTGTGATAAACATTTAATGAGGAACCCTTGAGAACAGTTGAATTTTTTGTATAACAAAGGAAGATGAGACCTGGTCAAGCTCTGAAAGGAGAGCAATATTTCCTAAAACTATATGAGGGTTTTGCGTAAGGCCAGGGAAAAAGGGCTAAGGTAAAAGAGAGAGAGGAGGGGAGGAGGATAGGAAAGACCAGAGGAAGATACTGAGAAGGAGGTGGAGAGATGTGTGACTTCCAGGAGAGAGAGGGGGTTCTCGGGACCAAACCAATGTATAATTTAAATGTGAAACTCCCTACCCCAATCCATCAGACTATCACCTACTCTCCTCTCCTTTAGGTGCACCCTGAAAACCCACCTCTTCAGGGAAGCCTACGCCGCCCTCTGCTAATTGCTGATCTCCTCCACTTTTCCTACCACTCCATCCCTCGCAGCTATTCCTCCTGTACCACTATCCCCTCCCTCCTAGATTGTAAGCTCCAAGGAGCAGGGCCCTCTAACCCCTCGTGTATCGCACTGTATTGTTATTGTATTGTCTCATGTATTGTCTCCCATTGTAATGTACAGCGCTGAGCGAACTGTTGGCGCCATATAAATACTGTATAATAATAATAATAGTGCCTACACAGGGAAAGGCTAGATAGCACTAAGGTAGAAGCAGCGTATCATCAAAGTTCGTTGAAAGGAACCGGTCAACCCATGGGGTCCATATCGACAGGAAATTGGGGACCGAATCTAGGACAGTAGCTTCCACTTTGGCATGGATCATTGCTTGGGTAACTTTATGCTTAACTGCAAGAATACTCAGAGATGGGGACTTCCACGCTTTGGCCATGGTCTGTTTAGCTGCTGTGGTGATTTGTAGGAGAAGTTTAAATTGGGATTTAGAGATAGAGGGGGGATGAAGATTTAAGAGGGCTACAATCAGGTCAGGTGGTAGTGGTTTAGCAAATAACAGGGATAGCATGTGAAAAATTTCAGTCTAGAAGGTTCGGGTAACCGGACAAGACCACCAAATATGAAAGTAAGTTCTGACCATCGCACAACCCCTAAGGCATTCTGGAGAGTAGCCGGGGGTATATTTAGCAATCCTTGCCAGGACTAAATACAATCGTGTCAAAACTTTGTAGTTCGTCTCTACAGCCACCACATTCTGTGAAGAGGACTTGGTAGCCGAAGTGATTTTTTTATTTTATTTTTATACAGGGCTAGATCGATTAGGCTTAGAATGTGGCTGAGAGTAGTTTTAGAGTTAGGATTTGCCTTTACTTTCACCTTAAATTGACCTTTTAGAACCTGGCCGTATTTATAAGGTGGTCTGTATTGCTTCAAAACATTCAAACCTGGATTAAAAAAATGATTTGAAAATAACATTTGGATCAAACTAGCTGCTTGGGAGAAACACCAATTGGCTCTTTGATAACTCGATCAACTTTAGATTGAATATTCCTTTTCTTATTCCTTCATCTTCACATAAGACAGTTTTGAACTTTGGTGAGCTCTGTGTATTTATGTTGTAATTTATCTGCTGTTCTGCTTTTCAGATGGTAATGCCTGGAGATACCATAGAAATGACAGAGTTCCAGGAAAAAGCTATTAGCAATTCCCACTATGTGCTAGAACTGACCTTGCCCAGTGTTTATTTGGTGCTACCAAACAAAGTCTTCTATGAGAAATTATATAACAGGTAAGTAAAGTGTGCAGGTGCTTGGGCACAGGTTGTCTGTAAAGTTGGGCTGTATGTGGTCCTTCTCATTTATTTGCCTTTTCTTCAATTGTCTGTCTTCTGCTCATTTCGGAAGTTTGGTATGGGAGTTAGTTGAAAAAAAGGAAAAATCGTCTGCACTCCAATTAGCTCTCCTTGCAGTAATTTTAATAATCAGTAAGTAGACTGCATACAGTGATATCTCCAACCCAAAACAAACCTTAGTTGACGCGTTTCACCACTCCTGGCTTGCTCACCAGGTCTTTGTGTGTGCGAGGTCAGGTGCTGATGTTGGATGAGAAGACCTGGCTCGTAAGTTTCAATTCATTCCAGTAGGGTTAAGGTCAGGGCTCTGTGCAGTTCCTCCACACCAAACTCCTCAAACCATGTTATATAGTTGGCTTTGTGTTCAGGGGCACAGTCGTGCTGGGACAGAAGAGAAAAACAAAACACCTCCTGTGCATCATTTTAATATTCTGGTACCAGTTTTTCATGTACATCTGCTTCTTAACACTGATTAAGGACATGCCAAGCCTTGCTGCTCTCTCAGGACTAGGGAGGCTCCGTAAACACACTATGACAACACAAGCAAAAGAGGGAGCATTTCAAGGATAGTACCCTCTTCTTCAGAGCCAAACCATCATGTGAAGTAGAAGGTATTACCCTTGAAATGCGTAAGCCAGCTAGGATCCTGGTGGTGTCCTCCCAAGCTCTGGAGTACGATGAGTAGAATGAGCAACCTAGAAACAAATTTATATGCTGTGTCTATAATATGGTTTGTAAGTATATTTTTTGCCTATCATTAATAAATGGTGTATGGGATAATGCACTAGGCTGGCAAGCCCTCTTTTGCTTGTGTTTTCATAGTACAAATGGACCTTTCTCCAACTATTATCACAGGGTTGCTAGCACACAATTGTCCAAATATATCTGTATTCTGTAAGCATTAATCGCACCCTTCTATGGAGACACCTGAACTAAACCGCTTGGAGGGATATCCACATACTTTTGTCTCTATAGTGTATGGTTTATTAATTTTTGTATTCCAGGATAAGCAATGACTTGCTGCTCTGGGAACCCACGGCCCCTTCACCAGTGGAAACATTTGAAAACCTGTCTTATGGAATAGGCCTGTCTGTTGCCAGCCAGCTGATTAACACCTTCAGTAAAGATGCCAACAGTGGGTTCAAATCCACTCTTCATTATGGTAAGTGCAAGTGCCATTGCACATTATTCTTTTTTTTTTTTTTTTTTAAAAATGGTATTTTATTACTTTTTGGGAATGGAGTAGAGTAGGGTTTGAACATCTGCTTTTTTGCTTTGGCCCCAATTGGTGGCTTTCTGTTTAGTTGATTGTGGGGTTACACCGGTGTCGCTTCTAAGCATTTGCACGAGTACTCATACAAATGCTCCGATACCTGAAACAAATACCTTTTGCAGTGCGATTTGAGCCCATACAAAATGAATGGGCTCAAATCTCACTGCAAGGAATCATGTGATTTGAAGAGGAATGCAGTGCAATCATATGCAGTTTCTCTATGGGTGCGATTTGAGCACATTCGTTTTTGTATGGGCACAAATCAAACCACAAATGTACTGGTACTCGTACGCGCCGATTTAAAAAAAACAAACTGTTTTGGTGCAACTTTACCCTACTCAGTGTATATACACCGTTCAGAGCTCACTAAATTCACTAGTAAGTGGTTCATGAAGAAAAAGTAAAGACCCATTTTTTTCCCTGTTCCATTCCACTGGTGAAGTCACACTGTTAATCCCAGTTTGAATGTTAAAGACACCTCTCCCCATACTGTGACAGTCACCTATCACTGCTCTCTGCATATATCACTGGCCAATAGGAGAGATGGAGATGAGGACTTGAACGATGACTTCTGGCCAAAAGTCAATGTTTGCATATCAGTAACAGCCCTGTCTATTCTGCGTAGACTGCTTTTTTCAAATGTACAAGGTCTTTCCTTTACTATTTCCAACACTAGCTTCTCTCTTTTCTTTCTATACTCCTCTATCTTTTCTCTTGTTTGGGTTTGTTTGTTGTATTATACAGAGGTATTTCTTTAGTTCTCCATGTCTCATCCAGGGGTACCCACCCTAGAAATTCTGTTTTTGACATCTCTGTAACAAATATGGTTGGTCCTGTTATTTTTCTGCTATATAGCATTATTTATATTCCTTTCCTGGATCATCCTCCCATTCCAGATTTCTGTACATTTACCTCCTTGTATATGTTATCTCTATCTCTTGTATTTCGTAATGTAAAATTCGATGTTCAGATGCAACAAAGACAAATTTGCCTTTAAATGTACAAGGTGTGTAAAACAGCTGAAGCAGATTGTGAAGGTACATCTGTGTTTACATGATTGGGGAAAAGGAAAGTTCACTTTTAAGCAATACATTTTACCTATTTTATTGGAGTCCTTTAACTAGCGATGGTCTTTTCTCCACAGAAGATGACAGTGGCTCAGAAGAGGAAACCTTGCAGTATGATTATATTCTGGATTCAAACTATCACTGTCGCAGAAGAAAGAAGCTAGAGTGTCAAAGCAAACACTCCCAGAGTTTCCTGTCTGTCCTGGTTAACATTAACCATGGACTGGTCTCCATTTATACAGATGTTAAGGTAACATAGTGATGGTCTCATATAAATTCTATATGTGTTCTGATTTTTGCTGAAGCATGTTTTGGGGGCATTAACAGTACAGTTGATGAATGTTGTAGGTGTCAAGGTCCTACCTTTCCTCAGAGCTTGTGCATCTCCATGTGCTGGCATCCATCTTAGGTTTCTGCAAAGCATGGTGGGAACCTTTATACCTTCAGGCTTCTGCGGCTCCTCCTCGGAAGGGTGTGGCTGATCACATTTAAGTCTGCTGTCTGCAAGTGCTCTCTGCATTCGTGTCCTGTATGTTCCCTTGTCGCAAGCTCTTGTTTTGTTCTTGTTGCTCTCCTGGTAACCGACTCGGCTTGGACAAGACTATTCGCTGCTGTAACCCTTTACCTGACCTCCCGTTGCTGGACCCGGCCCGTGACCTGAGTATTCTTTGCCTACCGTCTAGTACTGTCTGCTCCGTTGTTATTGACCTGGCCTGTCTGACTACGCTACACTTGTTCCCATCTAGCTCCCACCAGCTGTACGCCATTGGCGGCAGTCGTTACCGCAGCTGGGGTTACTCGGGGGGCCGCGACCTGGTCTCAGGCTGCATCAAGTCCATCCCCACCATCAGGGGCTCTGGTGAAAGGTAGCCTGGGGCTTAGACTCCGCGCCCTGAAGGACTCTGTGGTCTGTGGGTAGTGGCTGTCGTCAGTCGCTGCGTGACCTTACCATAGGCCTGCCTGCCCATTCCATCGTTCCTGCCCTGACAGTAGGCCAGGGGTGTCAAACTGGCGGACCTCCAGCTGCTGCAAAACTACAAGTCCCATCATGCCTATACCTTTGGGAGTCATGCTTGAAACTGTCAATCTTGCAATGCCTTTGTGGGATTTGCAGTTTGACAACAGCTGGAGGGCCACCAGTTTGACACTTGTGTTGTAGGCAATACCACACAAAATTTCAACACTAAAGCTGGCCATAGGTGGATTGAAATTCTGCTGGATCAGCAAGGACCAGTCAGATTTCAATCTCTGGCCATTCCTGTTCAAGAGCACTCAATATTAGGATCAGCTACTCTAGAATGGGCTTGTTAAAAAATGTTGCTTTGATTAGTCAGCCGTAGTACTGATCAGTGTTTTCTGACAGTAGCAGAGACCCAACTATCAGAATACAATAGCGCAGCGGGGAGGCTTCCCACATTCACCTCAAATGTGTGGCAGAATCGTTTCAAGGTTTTTTTTCATTCAGCCCTCTTCATAATTCTCAGGCTTGTGCTGTCCTTCACCAAAAAGAATAGTGTCACTTACCTGGGAGGAGTGACCTCTCTACTACAGAGTGGTCAGAGCCATTTTAGTAGATAATCTTTCACTCCACCTGTGATGGTTGGGACCAGGGGCGGACTGACCATTTGGAAACTTGGGCACTGCCCGGGGTCAGTAGGGGGCCCCATGAGATGCCCCTGGTACCTTTTTCATAGGCTTTTTTGAGTTTGGGCAAGGACACAGGGGCCTCATGATCCCCTATTGCCCGGGGGCCCCATGAGTTGTCAGTCCGCCCCTGGTTGGGACCAAGATCTGGCAAGGAGAGAAAATGTCCTTGCTCTTCCTTTTTAAATACTGACACTTAGGGGTCTCATGTCTTAACATTCATGCGGACATAACGAATAATAGCCCTAATGTTTGTAATATGTGTGTAATAGGTGTGCTGAATGCAGATGTATTGACAATAAGCATACCATTAGGAAGAGAGAACAGAGTGAACAGAGGGATGACCTATTCATTCTACTGCTGTTTGCTCACTGGCCAGTGAACAGTCTGAGGGCCGAGAGAGGACACTACTGTATTCCCTAGCTGTAACTGGTGTCCTCTGCTTGGCTGTATAGTGTGAGGTGGTGGTGTAAATTAGCTGTTTTTTATGAAATGTAAGCTTTAACAAAAGTATTTGTTCCATAAATTAATATCTGGTAATTCGTGTTCACATGCAGCATCCCGATGGGCAGATAATGGAAGATAAACACGGGGAGTTCTGGCTGGAATTTAATAATGGATCCCTCTTTACTGTGACCAAATATGAAGGATTTGAGGACAAACACTACTTATGCCTACATGCCAGCAGTCTAAGTCTCTGTCACCAGGGTATGATGGTCCTCCCTTTTTGTTTTTTCTTTTCCATAGGTGTTTGCTGGTGTCTGCATCATGAAAGCCATTTCTGTTTTTTTTATTTCTTCTCATTTGATATCTGTATGAGACCTTGTTTTTAAATGAATAAACATAAGGTGGCCATAACAGCCAGTTCTAATCAAAGTGGTTGTAAACTTGTGTCTGACATTTTTACCTACAGGTAAGCTTTTAAAGCTTTAAGCCTTTGTCCCCCGCTCCCCATTAAGGATTGGCACCTTTGGGGAGTGGTGGGGAGCCCCTCCCTCCCCGTAAAAAACTATGGGGCCATTCACAATGTGCAGCGCCTCTCACGCATGCGCAGTGGGCACCCGGCTGTGAAGCAACAAGCTGTCACAGCCGGGTGCCCACACTAAAGATGCCGGCGCCAGGGAGAGAAGATGGCCGGTGAAACCAGCAGTGGTGAAGACACCGCTGGACCAAGGGGCAGGTAAGTGTCTGTATTTTAAAAGTCAGCAGCTACAGTTTTTGTAGCTGCTGACTTTTATTGTTTTTTTTAGGTGGGACTCCGCTTTAATAAAGCTTACCTGTAGGTAAAATGAATATATCCTTAAACATGCACCATTTACAAAATATTCCAGTGAGCAGCACCACCGTATGCGCCTGAAGAAATGGCATAACTGTGCCATCTCTTCAAAATTCTGTGCCGTAAACTGTGACTCCTGTGCGCATGGAATGACATTATCACAGCTCAGCCAGTCAGATGGCTGGGGCCCGCGAACCCGGAAGGAAGACCAGGTGAAGATGGAAGCCCTGTCAGCAGTGAAAGCTCGCCATTGGAGGGCTTCATTTTACAGTAAGTATCTCATAATGTGCTAGTGTGTGGTGCATACTAGCACATTATGACATTATACTAGCACATTATGACATTGCTTTACAGGGGGAAATCTTTTTTTTTTTTTTTTTATTTTCCTATTTTGCCTTTCGTAACACATTACACCGATATTCAGGGTGTAATATATTATGATCAAAAAGTGCAGCACTGAAAATTTTAATAATGTATCCAATGGTACTGTTGCTTTAAATAGTGCAAAATAGTTCATACAGTGCAAAATTCATATATATAGTGAGATTATTTGATATAACCATATGCGGTAAGTAATATATATATATATATATATATATATATATATATATATATATATTTATTTAAAAGTCCATATATGAGTGATATTCTGTCCTCAATTTATGATGTAAGGTGAAGATCCTGTGCTTAGGTGAAAATACATTCCATGTGACATTTATTCCATTCGGTGAAGTGTAGGGAATATGGTAAAAATGCACACTCACCAGATGCGCATTTATATGCCAGCTGAGCGGCATCATGGACGACCCATGTGACACGAAGCTACAGAGCAGCTCCAGGGCCCAGAGGAGGGAGATCCTTTCCAGGCTGTATACCTATTCCACCATAAAGGGGACCTCTGGCTTATTACATCTTCTATATTATACTGCGTATTATAAATGCGCATCTGGTGAGTGTGCATTTTTACCATATTCCCTACACTTCACCGAATGGTGGAACAAATGTCACATGGAATGTATTTTCACCTAAGCACAGGATCTTCACCTTACATCATAAATTGAGGACAGAATATCACTCTTATATGGACTTATATTACTTACCGCATATGGTTATATCAAATAATCTCACTATATATATGAATTTTGCACTGTATGAACTATTTTGCACTATTTAAAGCAACAGTACCATTGGATATATTATATTTTCAGTGCTGCACTTTTTGAGCGTAATATGTTATATGTTACACCCTGAGTATCGGTGTAATGTGTTGCGAAAGGCGAACATATCCCTTAAAGCCGAGCAAAACTCTGTGATACTTACTGCTCCTTCAGCTGTCTGATGTCCCTCACCACCACCGGCATCTTCTGCCTGGCTTATTCCGTGTTCCAGGCTGCAGCCATCTTCATTGGCTGGCCCGGGTTGACATCACTTCTGCGCATATGCAAGAGTGCAGTTATCCTGGAACACAGGCGTTGTGCCAGAATGGACACTGAGCTCTGCTTGCGCAACTCACTGTACATTTCAAAGAAGACCGTGAGCAGTCAGGTTGGTTTATTTATTGTAGAAGAGACATTACATGTCTTTTCCGCAATAAAGGCCCTGCCTTCTCACAGATTTTGAAAGCGGGACTTTGGTTCTGTTTTACGTACTCTGCAACTTCAGCAATGATTGAACTCAAGATTTGAAAGTGTTTATGGATTTTTCATCAAATCTGCTTCTGGTGCAGCATGCATGTGGACTCCCAAAATGCGTTGATTCTCTTATTCTGTTGGTTTTTCAATTTAAAAAAAATCACTCTGGACTCCATTGCCATTGGTGTGCCACCTGCTTTCTACATTTCTGAATCCCCTCTCGCTTTTACAGTGAAGGAAATAAGTATTTGATCCCTTCTGACTTTGAATGTGGCCAGAAATCCTGCTGAATGATAGGGGATCAAATACTTATTTCCCTCATGAACATGCAAATCAGTGCATAATTTATTAGACATGCATTTCTCTTGAATTTTTTGTTGCTATTCTATCTGTTAGTGTTACAATACACCTACCATTCGATTTTTAGACTGATCATTTTTTTGTGAGTGGGCAAACATCCAAAACCGCAGGGGATCAAATACGTATTTCCTTCACTGTAGGGAGCAGCCTCAACAAACCACGTCAGCTTAATAAATAGGATGGACACTAACTATTATATATTGAGAACTTGGTAATTGGAGATCTGTTTCCTCCTACTGTATGTATGTACATTTTGGTCATGTGACAGGCATCACCAAGGATATGGATTCAGAGAAGGAGTGTCTGAATATGTATTTATCCTTCTGGATTTTAAGTATCATTATTTTAGGGGGTTTCCAAAGGCTACATTTAGAGTATAAAAAAAAAAGCACACAGGTGGTGCAAACACCTAGCGCATTATCCAAGGTTTATTAAAATGTATAACAAAAGACATAAAACATACTCACAAAAGTAGCACAAAAGAAAGCCAGTAAGGCCACAAAGAGTGTCCGACTGGTGGTGTTGTCGGCCCTCTGACTCGTTTCGAGGACATGAAGGGCTTCAGCTCTGAGGAAAGGGGCACATCCCCGAAATGCGTCAGTTGGGGCAACCACACCACCAGTCGGACACTCTTCCACCATTTCGGCCATCACTGTGGCCTTACAGGCTTTCTCTTGTGCTACGTTTTGTGAGTGTGTTTTATGTCTTTTTTATACATTTTAATAAACCTTGGATAGGTGTTTGTGCTACCTGTGTGCTTTTTTTTCAGTTTGTTGATCTCCCCATCTGTGGAGGTCTGCATCTCCGGGACTTTATCCATAGGTCATTCATACACCATGACCCTGGCCTTTCCCGGGCGTTGGTCCTTTTGAAGCTCTGGAAAGTTAGTGCTTTTGTACGTTTAGAGTATAGGTCCACTGTAATAAAAAAAATAAATAAAAGAAGCTTTAAGGCACAACAACATTTCATCTTTCATCAGTTAGACCAATCAGAACAGATGGATGCTTTTAGTTGTCTACTCTGGGGTATTGCCCATCACTGTTTGCCTTAGGTCATTATCCCTGTTTTGTTCCTCTGTAGGTATGCTGGATGGTGTTGTTGTCTCAGATGACCTCAGACTCCCCAGCCTTCCCCGACCTCATTGGTTGGAGCCCACCATCTATCCTTCTGGAGAAGATGGAGCCAGTCATCGCGCAGCCAGCAATGGTGTGGGAGTGGACAGTCTCAGCATGCTAACCATGGCTGTAAAAATCCAGTCTGATAAATCGGAAAACAATACAAAGGTAATTGTATTACTGACACCTCCTATAACAATTGAGGCATTTGCTTAAGATGACCCAACATTGCTGGACCTGGTCTCGTTCGGCCTGCAGGATGAACCAGAGAAAATCGGTCTGTTTCCCTCATCCTTGCTAGTGGCGTGGAGGGAGGGATCTCCACCGCTGGCTATTAGGCCTCATGCACACTGATTGTTTCTACAGCGGCTGTTTTTGGCTTTTAACGTTCTTTTTCTACAGCCAGTAAACTCCCCAGCATGTTATCCTATGTGTCCATGCACACATAGGCTTTAATTAGCGTTTTTTTTGGCAGAAATGTTTTCTGGCTGGGGAAAAAACCCATGGCCAATTGGGTTTCACGAGGAGTTTTTTAGCTGTAAAAATGCTTTAAGGCCCCATGTACAAAGGACACTTCTGAACGATGGAAACTGACTGCTGGAAAACGTAGGTTAAAAAAAGTCTGTTTAGCCACGTTTGCATAACGCGTTTTTATGTGCATTTGAGTTTAGAACCGTTTTTTAAAGATAAGCACAGGAGAATCTCCCAAATGCCCAGAATGCACTGAAAAGTGGTAAATGATTAACTATTTCAGACTGTTTTAGAGAAATACAGAGAGTAGAAGCAGAGACAGCAGTATGTGTTGACATTAGCTTAGGTGTGAGTTGCTCATTAACATTTCTTTTGTTTCCAAGGGTGGGAAAGGTGTCTGGTGGAGGGAGTCGTTATGGCCACCTGGCAGGGGGTCTGCAGGAGAAATTTGAGGTGTGAATGGTCATTAACATATCTTTTGTTTCCAAGGGTGGGAGAGGTCTGAGGTGTGAATTGGCCATTACAATGTGTGACAAGCTTGGTAGGAACATCCTGTGTTCAGCGTTTTGTCCATCTGAGTACCTTGAAAAACGCTTTGTATGCATTTTTTCATGATGAAAAAAGGCTCTGGACAGTTCCGGGAACTGGAAGAGTTAAAATAAAATGAAAAAAAAATGTTCAGACGCAAACGCTTATAAACACTATTTTCTGCGTTTACAAGTGTTTTGCATTTGAAACGCTGATAAAATCGACTGCTGAACGCAAGTTTTCTGCGTTCAAAAAAACGACTGTAAACTCATTGCCTGTAAAGGACTGTAAACGAAGATGTGTACACGGACACATAGGAAAACATTAGGGAGAGTTCAGGGGCTGCTGAAAAAAACCGCTGAACAGCTCCTAAACGTAAGTTTATCAGCTGCAGTGTGCTTGAACCCTAATGTTGATAAAACCTGAAAAACTTGGCTATCCGGCGTTTATGAGCGTTTCTGAGCCTGAAGATTTTGTGGGAGTATCATTTTTCTAAAAAACGCAAACGCTGAAAAACACGAAAAAAAGCTGGAAAAAAGATAATGCAAAAATGCTAAGAAATGCAACAAAACTCACAGTTTTAATGCAGCATTCTACAGCTAACGGTGCTGGCGTTTTTATAACGTCCAGTGAGCACAACGCCTTTTATTCAGGTGGGTGTGGCACAGATCTCACAAAAGACCCATATAAGATTGTGCTTTCTCAAGGTTATCGATTTTGGTAATCCTGAAGTGATTCTTGTGAAGTGTGACCAACTTTATCAAAACGGTTTGCTTGTTCTTCAAGTTGGCACTGTAGCATTTTCTGTTGTTATTGCCTTTATTGTATTATATGTTTTAGGAATTCCTTGTCGCTGTGGGACTAAGAGGGGCAACACTACAGCACCGTGTACTTACATCCGAACAGACCTGGCATGAGCAGGTAGGTGTCCATTTTCTTGAAACCAGAGGAACTTGCATTATTACTTTTTATTAGTCTAAGCCAGTGTTTCTCAACCTTTTTTCAGTCAAGGCACCCTTTCAAATTACGGACAGTCACGGGGCACCCTTTAAAATTATGGACAGTCTTGAGGCACCCCATTATAAAATGGGGTGCCTCAAGACTGTCCATATTTTTAAAATAGCACCCGATTCTAAAATGTGGAAAACTATTCTAAAGTTTTATATAATGCAGCAACATCCACACATGTAGGACACCCAACAGAGGTGATTTATTCCTCTAAAGCAAATACACTTCTGCACACTGGTACCGACTAGTATTCCAGTGTTTCTCTTCTCCCTCAGTTTTTTTCTCCATCACTGAGCTGATGTGACCCCAGCACTGATGGAGAGGGGCAGGGGAGGGTCAAACTAGGATGTTCTGCTGGCAGCTGACATCCTCCTTATCAACTGATGATGTCATTGTTTGTCAGGACGCCACCGGCTAGAAGGTCGTAATGGTGCACAATGAAAACCTGTGGCTTTGTGTAACTGAAAGGCAGGCTTGTTCCACCGGCTGGCTTGTATACAAATTTTAGGCAACTTTTAGACATTTTGCCAAGGCACCCCTGAAGAAACCGCAAGGCACCCCAGGGTGCTTGGGCATCCTGGTTGAGAAAGGCTGGTCTAAGCGTCCAGTAACCCTGTCACCATTAAACAGCTTTATAGTTGAACTCCAACCTTACCTTCAGTCTTGCTCAGTTGTACAGCCTGACTGGACTAGACTGAATTTGCTTACACTGATTTCACTGCACACTGTGAGCTTATCACAATGTGCATTAGAATGTCCAGCGAGACAGAGCCCACATTATTTCCTGGCTGGATGATGTTCAGCATCATCTTGTCTTTTTCTCCCCAGCCTGACTGTTCGTGGCCCGCTCACTGCTTCAGACTGGCAAGGCATTTTGATATTCGCCTAACTGCTCCTAAGGGACATCTCACTGCTTGCATCAGGGCTGAGGGCTCTTGAGAGGAGTACAGAGGCAGGGTGCTGTGATGTGTTCAGGAAGCTATGTAAAGCACCTTGTTATCCCCTCCCAGCAAACATGATCTTCCTGCACTGCATAGAGAAACAGATTGTAGATACCCAGTGATATTACTGGATCTAAAGGTGTGCAATGAAAACAGGTTTTATTTAAATATTTCATTTGTATGTTGATGAAGGGGGGAGCTAGGGAAGGCAAAATATAAGCAGATTAAACTTCAGCTTTAAAGTTTTACTAAACCCACAACAATAAAATTGGTTTGCATATGCAGTAAAGCATGTTTGTTCTACTCTCTGTGGAACCTAAGGGGTTAATCCTCTGCATTGTGTAAAAAGGTTGTTTGATCCTGTCTTCTCTGCTTCTCCTCTTGTTCAAATGTCCACGTCTTATCTCCTGATAGGACAGATTGAACCATAGCCATTCTGCACATGCTCAATTTAGTGTGTATTGCTAGAGAGGTTGTGTTTTTGTTTTTTTTTCTTGGGAGAGTGCATGTGATCAGCACAGGGCCAAGCACTGTCCAGACAGAGGTCAAAGGTTCTGCATCCTCCAAGAGCAAAATGAAAACTCCTCCTACAAGCTTTAACCAGTGCTCTGCTGAACACTGATAGAAGTCACAAGACTGCTCTAATTACTGATGTGAAAAGGTATTTAGCAGTTTATATTTACTAAAATAATTGCATTTCCATGTTCTCTGTTCTGTGGGAGACCAGATATAGTTAAATGCAGGGTCCTGGGTTTAGTAACACTTTAAAGCGGAGCTCCACCCAAAAGGGGGAGTTCTGTGTTGAGCCTTTGTCCCCCGCTCCCCATTAAGGATTGGCACCTTTGGGGAGCGGATACCCGAAGTTTTTGCCCCCCCTTTCCTCCCTCCCCGTAGTCCTCTGGGACACGTGACAGGTCCCAGAAGACTACACGGCCATTCACAAAGCACAGCGCTTCTTGCGCATGCGTAGTGGGCACCTGGCTGTGAAGCCGCAATCTGTCACAGCTGGGGTGCCCACACTGAAAATGCCAGCGCCAGGGAGAGAAGACAGCCGATGAAACCAGTGGTGGTGAGGACACCGCTGGACCGAGGGACAGGTATGTGGCTGTATTTTAAAAGTCAGCAGCTACAGTTTTTGTAGCTGCTGACTCTTTTTTTTTTTTTTTTTTTTTTTTTTTTTTACGGTGGAACTCCGCTTTAAGCACTTCTCTGTATAGGGAAATTGGCCTACTTGCTATTTTTGGCATTCTGGTTTTGGTTCAGGAGTGGAGATCCTGCACACAGCCTTGCAATGTCCTGGAAAGCATCAGCAGCAGGTAGAAAGCTCAGCTAATGAGACTACCAGGCTGCTCATTTTTTTTACTAGGTCACATGACTTGAGCAGCACGACGACTAAGTGGTTAGCACTTCCGCCTAGCAGCACTAGGCTCAAATCCCAGTAACGACGCTGCCTGCCTAGAGTTTGCGTTTTCTCCTTGGGCCTGCCTAGGTTTCCTCCAGGTACTCCAGTTTCCTCCCACACTCCAACAACATGCTAGTAGGGTAAATGACCCTAGTATGTATGTATGAATGTGAGTTAGGAACCTTAGATTGTACACCCCTTGAGGGTTAGGGACCTTAGATTGTACACCCCTTGAGGGTTAGGGACCTTAGATTGTACACCCCTTGAGGGTTAGGGACTGATGTGAATGTACAATATATATGTAAAGCGCTGCGTAAATTGATGGTGCTATATAAGTACCTGAAATAAATCAATAAATGACTGAATTTAAGCTCCGCTGCTCTCAGTATTGTGGACAGGAGCTGCTAACAAATCTAAAATGGCAGCACCCAGCAGCAGGTGGAGAAGGCGGGTGTGCACAGTCAGGGACACGTCAAACCACTGTACAGAGGCTGCTGCTCTCACATGTTGGCAGCCATCTTTCACTGCAGCATACTGAAACTTCTGCTGGAGCTGTGGCCTTCTTCGCTTATTTTTTTTTTTGTTGTTTTTCAGGGTTTTTTTTTTTTTTTTTTTGCAGCCTGTGTTTATTGCATCATTTTTTACAATTGGACTTTAACATGTTTAAGTTATATGACATTTTAGTAGTAAAGTTTACATCTAGTTGCAGAAAAAACATATTCTGAAGCACGGCAAATTAGAGACATGTGAGCTAGAAGAATGCACATCTAGGAAGATGCTGGAGATGCTTTGTTGCTATGGAGAGATCTGCTTGGATCCTCAGCAGTTCCTCTAGTTCGGGTGTCGGCAACCCGCGGCTCCAGAGCCGCATGCGGCTCTTTTTCACCTTGGCTGCGGCTCCGGAGCACACTGCCCACCAGGTGACAGGCAATAGGGCAGCAATGGGCAAACTACGGCCCGCGGGCCGTATACGGCCCGGCGGACCTTTTAATCCGGCCCGCGGAGCTAGGCTCCTCTCACAGTCCACCCTGAAGACCGGTGTAGCATGAAAATCTGTCTCCTATGAGGATCTGTCCCCCTCGACGTATCTGCGCATGTGCCGGAGATCGCCGATCGGCTGCTAATGCCTGAAACTGGCACATGCGCAGATACGTCGAGGGGGACAGATCCTCATAGGAGACAGATTTTCATGCTACACCCGAACGGCGTGGGAACACGGCGAGAGGAACGCGCGGAGCAAAGGTAAGTGAATTGACACAGGGGGGACTTGGGGACTTAATATCGGGGATGAATTACTATATGGGGGATGAATTACTATGGGGGATGAATTACTATATGGGGGATGAATTACTATGGGGGATGAATTACTATGGGGGATGAATTACTATATGGGGGATGAATTACTATATGGGGGATGAATTACTATATGGGGGATTAATTACTATGGCGGATGAATTACTATATGGGGGATGAATTACTATATGGGGGATGAATTACTATGTGGGGGATGAATTACTATGTGGGGGATGAAATACTATGGGGGATGAATTACTATATGGGGGATGAATTACTATGGGGGATGAATTACTATATGGGGGATGTATTTTCAGTTTTAAAAATGTGGCTCTCAAAATAAATTTCAATCGTGGTTTTGGCGAGATTTGGCTCAGTTGAAAAAAAAGGTTGCCCACCACTGACCTAAGGCTATGATTGTGATTATGACGATACACTGTGGCCCTGATTAACCCTTTGCTTACTGGGCCCTTAAACCCCCTTCATGACCAGAGCGCTTTTTGCAATATATGCAGTGACGGATTTGTTTTAAATGTTGCAATGGTTTTGCGGCTCCCAGTCTTTTTTCCCCTCCCGGAAACAGGTCCAAGTGGCTCTTTATGTCTTAAAGTTTGCAGACCCCTGCTCTAGTTCAAAATTTTTGATTGATGGCCAAAAACAATTTCTACAAACCTCTTTACCTCTTTCAAATGAACCTTTCCTTTCATTCCCCTTCCCCTTTCCCTTTCCCTTCCCGTGTAAAATCTGGTGCAGCGCTGCATAGAAACCAATCAGCTTCCAGGGTTTTTTTTTTGTCAAAGCTCAACTGAACAAGCTGAAGTTAGAAAGAAGCTGATTGGCTGTCGTGCACAGCTACACCAGATTTTGCACTAGTAAATCAACCACGTTGTATTTTTTGGTAAAATTCCCACTTGAAAGCAGAACTCCAGGCAAACTTCTAAATACACAGATATAAAAAATGCTATTTTAGGGGAAAAAACAATATTTGAGATAAAAGGACCCTGGTGCAGGAAGGAGATCTGCTGCAGTTCTGTAACACAACTAATGATGACTTTAGAACCACAAGTTGCTGTTTACTAGCTGAGATATACAGGGGCAACATGACAGGTCATTTTTATTGCTAAGGTGCATTTTTTCTTTTTATATCTATGTATACTTTAGTGTTCTGTTTTTTTCATGTTTCGTCTTTGTGCAGAAAAACTATTGTAACCGTTTTGGTTTTTCCATTTTATTATAGATATTACAATTTTTAAACATTACTGATGAGCCAGTTTTAGGCTACAACCCCCCAGCATCTATAACCACTTTCCATGTTCACCTATGGAGTTGTGCTCTTGATTACAGGTAAGAATGTGTATTTTTTTTTTTTTTTTGTTCACATCATGTATAATACTACCTTTTGTTATGTATATATGTTATAACACGTTAGTTATTTATTTCTATTCGTGAATGTGATTTGTAAACAATATTACTCCCCATACAGGGGTGAACTGACCATTTGGAAACTTGGGCACTGCCCGAGGGCCCAGGGTTAGTAGGGGGCCCTATGAGATACCCCTGGTACCTTTTTTTTCATAGGCTTTTTTGAGTTTGGGCAAGGACACGGGGGCCCCATGATCCCCTATTGCCCAGGGGCCCCATGAGTTGTCAGTCCGCCCCTGTCCCCATAGCTTTGTCCTGCAGGGTCTCCTACCACCTCTTTGAAGTGACTCTGCAGCTTGGCTCCCCCTTTTTGTAGTGAATTAGCAGCTCAGCTTCTTCTCCCAGCAGTAGCTTGGCAGCTATCTAATGTAAAACCGGAGTAAGATCAGCTTAATCTGAGCTGCTGAGAAAATGATTTTAGTGCTTCTGATGTAAGCTTTGTGAATGAACTACTCCACAGTTCCTGCAGCTGCCAAGGTCATTAGGGGATTTATTGCTTGTTAGGCATATTGTAATACAGGTGTACCTCAGTTTACAAACGCCTCGGTTAACGTAATTTTCAGATAGATTTTATGAATGAAAATCCATTGAAAATAATGCCTCGGTTTACAAATTTGTTTTTCACAATACGAAGAGTATGTCGGTGCCGATTTTTAAATGCAATTGCTGGCTTTTTTTTTTTTCTTCACTATAGCTCCCAGAATTAGCTGTCACTTTCCCTGAAGCTAAAGGATACTTTTGTTTCTTTTATCTCAGGAAACAAACTAAAAGGAAACATTGTTTCTGTTAACTCTGGGAAATAAACTAAAAGGAAACTTTCTTTCTTTTAGCTGGGGGGAAAGTGACAGCTGATTCTCTGAGCTATAATGAAGAAAAAAAAAAAGCAGTCATTACATTTAAAAACCGGCACTGACCTATAGTGACGACTTTTTTTTTTTTTTTTTTTTTTTGTATCTTCTTTCTAACCTCCAGAACAGATTAATTGGTTTTCACTGCATTCCTATGGGAAAGCGCGTTTCGGTTTATGAACTTTTCGCAATACGAAATGTCCCGGAGAACGCATTACATTCGTAAACTGAAGTACACCTGTATTTCACTGTTCATAGCCAGACATTTGCTTTAAATTTGTATTAGTAAATGGTTTTGTTTGTTTTTTTTTTACCTTTTAATGCATTCTCCTCATGAAGGTAAAAAAAAAAACCTTTCAAAAGCTTCTCCCCTGAGCCTGATCTTGATCCAGGGCTATTCCTGGTTGCAGCAGCTCTCCTCCCCTCTTCCTCTTCTCACAGGGGACTCCGCAGCAGCAGGAGCCATCGGCTCCTGCTGCTGTCAGTCAAACTCTGTGAGGAGAGATCAAGGGGGAGGGGGGTTTAGGGGTTTTCCAGGGTGGGCTGAGTGTGTGTGTGTGTGTGTGTGTGTGTGTGTGTGTGTGTGTGTGTTGGTTGAAAGATGCACTCAGCCCACCTCAGGATTGAGCCCACACAAGTGCCTCTATAACAATCAGCTTGCTATGGGGGCACTCGGAGAAGACGAGGAGCCAAGAGCACCAACAGGGGACTCCAGAAGAGGTGGAGGTTTGGGGTCGCTCTGTGCATAGCCATTGCACAAAGCAGGTAAACCTAGCATGTTTGCTTTTTTAAAGAAAATAAATAAAGCCTTTACAATCACTTTAAAGCTTCAAGAAGAAATATGAGCTTTGCTGGCAATGGACAGATAGGAATATTTTGCTGTTGTATTTTTCATTTACTGTCACCTATAGAACACTTCCAGGTAAATTTGTATTCTATTTACTGCACTCCCAGTGTTCTTTCATCACAGATACTGCTTTGTAGACATACACATAGAAATGTTGAGAGATAATCCACATCTGCATGGTTGCTGCTTATGGACCATCTCAATACAGCCTTGTAGCCAAAAGCCTTTTATACCAAAAGGCAGAGTATTGCTGCAGAAAAATCTAAGCGTTGTCTTATTCCACAGACCTCTCTACCTGCCGATTAGAGCCCTGCTGAATGTAGAAACTTTCAGTATTTCCTGTAGCGTGGCACTGGACAAATCTTCTTCCAGTTTACGGTAATCACATCCAGCTTTCCCACTTTACTGCTAGCAGCATTTCGGAAGACTTTATTTTATGTTGTAATACATAAACTATCATGATTTGTGTTCCTATGATTCAGGATTATCCTGGATGAGGCTGCACTGCATTTATCGGACAAGTGCAATGCTGTATCTGTCAATTTAAATCGAGGTAAGAGCACTAAATGTATTGGTCATTAAACATCACATAAAATGTCTCCTGGGGTTACATCACCTGCATTTACTGAAAGAAAGCTGACGTTCGTTTACCTGTAGGCTATTGAATGAAAATCCAATCAGATTTTCTATAGCTGTGATCAGGTCACAAAGTTCACACCGTTTACCTTTAAAGGATATCTATTGCAGCCACTAGACCTTAAATGTGGTGGCTGCATTAGTTTTTTTTTTTTTTTTTTTAATAGGCTAACATTTGTAGCAAGTAAAGAAAATACCTGTTGATAATGCTGGAAATGCAGTGTACTTGCCACTTTCTGTGAGATGAACTGCAATCACAAACCGTGTTAATATTCCTTTTGTAAACTGCTCCAACCCCCACTCCCATTAATCCCCTATGTATTTGGGATGAAGAGAGGAAGACCTGTTTGAAATCCAGCCTGGGTGGCAACCATGGCTTCTTTCATGGATACAGTGAGTGAACAGTGTCATCATGGAACAGAAAGTGTGTTAATTGCATGATTATCAGGGGAAAATAAAGGGCAAATAAAAGTCTAGATAAGGCCACTTCTTCTGCGGTCTGGAAAGCTTCAATATATTAGGTTTATATACATTTTATCCTGAGTTTTATGTGATCTAGCATACCAGAATGTAGACAGCTACTCACATGGTCATCACCGATTGCATGCAGTATTTTTTCATGGCAGGTGTGATTTAATAGGTGGCTGTAAGGAACAATGCAGACACTGGAAAAACAAAAACTGCAGTGTTAAAGAAGTACAGCCAAAAGAGCTTTGGATCACAGGAGTTCATTCGGCACTCCTGTGACCTGTTTTCAGCTGACAGTGGGCTGAAGTCACTCCCTGGTTGGGAAGAAATCCAGACTCCAAAGTCGGGATCCACCCCAGAGTCTGGAGCGGCACCTGGCTCAGCCTCTTAGCAAGCCGCTGAGAGCCTGAGCGAGCTGATCCCTCCCCGTCATCAGCCCAGCGCTCCAGTGAGTGAGTGTGTGTGGGGGGTAGGAGGGGGCAGAACAGACAGTGGTGAATGACAGTCACTGCTGTCTGCTCAGAGCTGCTGTAAGAGCTCATGTGGTCACTGAGTTCTCGCCCTTAGAGCCAGTGGGGGACAAATGCAGCATCAGACCAATGCTGCAGTCACCTAGGTAAGTAGGATTTTTAAATAAAAGCTATTCCCATACTTCTCGTTCAATGATAGGGATAGACTGCCTTGTATGTTATTTTTAATTTTGACCACATTTCCTCTTTAAATGGTGATAAAGCTAGTTCTACCATTCCTTAACCTGCTTTGTAGCACATTTTGTTTCCTGTTATTGCCTGCTTTAGGCCCCTTTCACATGGGGCAGACACCTTTCTGATCAGCAGGAGATCTGTGTGCTGATCCCATCTGATCGAAGCAGAGTGTTCACGGAAAGTCCCCACTCTGCTCTGTTGGTGGCCAGATCTAAACAGACTCCGCTGTCCATTTACATCCGGCTACCTCTGATCCGGTACCACAGTCCTCAACAATTTTTTGTTTAGCGGACCTGATCAAACCCAGAGATAGGTGAGGGTAAACGGGCATAAGTCCGTTTTAGAACCGCCTGCCCATAGGGATTATTACAGCTACTTATATAGCGCTGTCAATTTACGCAACACTTTACATATGTATATGTGTGTATATATATATATATATATATTTTTTTTTTTTATATATATATATATATTTTTAGATATACAGTGGGGATCGGAAGTTTAGGCACCCCAGCTAAAAATTTGTATTAATGTGCATAAAGAAGCCAAGGAAAGATGGAAAAATCTCCAAAAGGCATCAAATTACAGATTAGACATTCTTATAATATGTCAACAAAAGTTAGATTTTATTTCCATCATTTACACTTTCAAAATAACAGAAAACAAAAAAATGGCGTCTGCAAAAGTTTGGGCACCCTGCAGAATTTATAGCATGCACTGCCCCCTTTGCCAAGCTGAGACCTGCCAGTGTCATGGATTGTTCTCAATCATCGTCTGGGAAGACCAGGTGATGTCAATCTCAAAGGTTTTAAATGCCCA
>NW_028318607.1:530000-535000 GCF_062004578.1 Staurois parvus
CTTCTGCTTTGTCAAATGACATCAGGAGCAGCGCTCTGGCGTGCACCCCCTGCCGTGAATCTGCTATAGGGCGGACGGCAAGTGGTTAAAGCAAAACTAAACCTAACTTTTAGAAAACTGCAAGCAGGCAGCTTTTTATAGCAGAGGAGACATGCAATGTTTCTAATGCAATAATTCACACTTTTCTGCCTGTTTTCTGTCGCATGCACAGCTCAGTGTGGCTGGGCTGGAGTGACTGCTATGTGCATGCTGAGATGATGTTATTCCCTCTGGCTAATCAAGAGGCCAAAAACTGAGCACCCCATGAGAAGGTGACAGTAGTTGGTGAGGGTTGAAGCTGCTGCATTTCTAGAAGATGGAGGTCAGTATCTTGGGGAGTTTTAGTTCCGCTTTAAGTATTGACATATCAACTAAACTTTACTTTTTGACTTTTCAATATTGCATATGTGTGTTGGAAGTGTTTTATACAGCAGGAGTCATATGGCTCTTGGGATTATCAAGTTCAATGACAACTGAAATCATACTTCAGTAAAGTCATCTCTCTGAACATCTGGGAGATAAAATAAAAAAGATATCAAAATATAATGAGGGCATTTTAATTCTCCGTACCCACAACTGTCTAAAAAATTGCAATATATTTCCTTTTTAAAATGCAGTTTTTGTGTTACAGAATGACCCCTGTACAGCATCCAATTCTCGGGGCCCTCTGCTGGCCGAGGCAGAGCAGCAAATACTGCGAGATTTAATGATCGATGCCATGGAGGATATGGATGTCAGTCAAGATTCTGCACCAGTAAAACCCCAGCTAAACGGTACATGCATTTACAGAGGTGTACATTGTTTGTATATTCTCATTCTGGTTTGCAGTGCATCTGTAGTCACTGAACAAAACTATAAAATTTACAGAACACAGTTAGGAAATGTAATCATATTGAGAATGCGGCCTATGGCAAGTACCTGTGTTCCTTTTCAAATCCGTTTTGGATAGCTTAGGATAGAACCTGCATCCCAGGCTGTCTAGGTCAGGGGTAGGCAATCTCAGCTATGGTTTGACTACAAATTCGATCATGCCTCTGGAAGTTGTACCTGTGGCTGCCAGTCTTGTAGTGCAAAGGGACTTGTTCCATAACAGCTGTAGTGCTGAGAATGCCTAGTCTTGGTCTAAGTAAACTGTAAGCCCAATTTATACATGGCAATTACCTGCATGCCCCAAGCAGGGCCACGTTTTGCCAGCACAGAAATGCATAGGTTTTGCATGCATCCCTGTGCCGGCAGTCCCATAGATGCCCATTGGGACACACAGCTGCACAGACACAGCCACTGTGTTCCATTGTGACATCCATGTGGGTGCACAACCCCAAACACACCCTTTGTGAGTTCAGGGACACTAACCTGCATAGATTGGGACACCCCGGCTCTGTCCATGCAGCTGTGTGTCCCGGTAGACATCTATGCTGGCACATGGATGCACACATCGTCTGTGCCAACAAAACATGGCCCTGCATGGGGGATACAGGTAATCGCCCTGTGTGAATGGGGTGTATTTCCTGTGTTTTCCCAGCATAAAGCCCCATCACACAGTTCAATGAAAGCACTTCTACTGACCAATGTGATTCTGGCATTGGGCTTTGAATGGGGGGGGGCGACGACGACTTGGATAAAAGTGTTCCACCTGGGATCCAGGTTTCTTCCTAATGAAATTATGAATTCCTTTAAATTACAGAGTACTGTGTTTCTTGCAGTACAGTGCAAAGAGCAGTAGCCAATGGCAGTCTGTCAGCTTTAACCACTTTACAACGAAAGACAGCTACAGTTCTGGGAGGGCGTCATATGACGTCTTCCCCAGAACAAGCCCCCCGTGGCACGTACCCGGTGCTGTCAATGATCGCACTGTCCTACGGACACAGCTGATCACATGACGAGGTAAAAGGCCAATCACAGTGGCCTTTTACCATGTGATCAGCTGTGCCCAATGACACAGCAGATCACAAAATAAATACAGTTGCCAGTTATCGGCAGCACTTTCCTCACACTGTCACAGGGTGAGGAAAGAAGTACTGCCAATAACCAGCAAATGTCACAGAGCAAATCTGCACTTATAATCAGGGCACTGATGATCAATGCCACCCAGCAGTGGCGCCCATCAGTGCTGCCTATCAGTGCCCATCCTTGCTGCATATCAGTGCCTCCTCATCAGTGACCACTAGTGCCACCTCATCCGTGCCACCTATCAGTGCTGCCTATCTGTGTTACCTCATCAGTGCCCATCAGTACTGCCTCTCAGTGCAGCCTCATCAAAGTACATCAATGACAGAGAAAAATTACCTGTTTGCAAAATTGTATAATAGAAACAAAGAAAAAATTTTGTTTTCCTCCCTTTTTTTTTTTTGGTTTATAATGCAAGAAAAAAAAAAACCCAGTGGCAATTAAATACCACCAAAAGAAAGCTCTATTTGTGTGAAACAAATTTATAAAAATGTCATATGGGTGTAGTGTTGCACAGTACTAAATGTTTAGCACTTCCACTTGGCAGTACTAGGGCCGTTGGTTTGAATCCCAGCCACGGCACCACCTGCCTGGAGTTTGCATGTTCTCCCTGTGCCTGCGTGGGTTTCCTCTGGGTTCTCCGGTTTCCTCCCACACTCCAAAGACATGCTGGTAGATTAATTGGATACTGTCTAAATTGGCCCTAGTATGTGTATGAATGTGAGTTAGGGACCTCAGGTTGTACACCCCTTGAGGGTTAGGGACTGATGTGAATGTATAATATATATGTAAAGCGCTGCGTAAATTGACGGCGCTATATAAGTACCTGAAATAAAACAAATGACCGCGCAATTGTCATTCAAAGTGTTACAGCACTGAAAGCTGAAAATTGGCCCGGGCAGGAAGGGGGTATAAGTGTCTGGTAGGCACGTGGTTAAAATATTATGATCTTACTAGAATAAATACTAATCTAATCAGATCATGTGGGGTATGGCACGTTCACCCGGTCGTTGTATGTTACAAAGTCATTACACATCGCACTGTTATAGCGGTAATATGAATTGTATTATATGATGCACTTACGTGATTTTTTTTTTTTTGGGAATGTTTGCTTAGGTATTTCAGATGGCAAATTTGAATCTCAGGACCCCCCTTGCTCCGACCTATTCCTTTTTCCTGATGAAAGCGGTACTGTGTCTGAAGAGTCCAGCCCAACATTCATGATGGCCGCTCCCCATCTTATGAGTGACGCCATTCTTGACGGTCCTCTTGAGAGCGATGACTTTTGTATCTTGTATGCTCCAAAAACACCTGCTTCAGTAAGCTTCCTTACTCTTCATGTTACCACAAAAAAAAAAAAAATTCTATCTTATATAAAAATGGTTTATGTGCATTGGTGGTCAGTTGAAGCAAAAAAGGTCTCTGTACTGATGGCCAATGGTAGTGCCAAAGCCCCCCCAGCATTTGTGTCAGGGAAAGTAGTAAAAGCTTCCCCAAGTTTGCTGTCAGCAGGAGTAGTAAAAGCCTTCCTGGCTTTGTGTCTGCAGAGGAATTAAAAGCCTCTATCCCAGTTTTGATTATGGCAGGAGAATAAAAGGCAACCACCCTCAGTGGTGTTAGTGGGAGACACACACATCACATCACATCACACTTCTCACTTCTCACATCACTTCTCACATCACATCACACTTCTCACTTCTCACATCACTTCTCACATCACTTCTCACATCACTTCTCACATCACTTCTCACATCACTTCTCACATCACTTCTCACATCACTTCTCACATCACTTCTCACATCACTTCTCACATCACTTCTCACATCACTTCTCACATCACTTCTCACATCACTTCTCACATCACTTCTCACATCACTTACCTCTGTAAAGGTGTCATGTCTGTTTTGCTTTGTGTCTATTAAGGTTCTTTGTGGTAGAAGTAAGAAAGCAATTGAACCTCTGTAGGGTATTAATGTACTTTTACTAAACAAAAATGATGTACATACAAACTACCACAATTTTATAAAAAAAAACAAAACATAATTTCCTGTCCTGAGCTCATGAACCAGTCCAACACATTTATTAGCATATGATTAGGGGAATCTTAGCTTCTAAAAACACGTGTAACTTAAAAAGGTATTTTATACATCTGTGCAATAAAAATTGCCAAAATAGACATAGTAACATGTTGCCCCTCATTTTGACATCACGACTGGAACTTTACAGAACTCTCTGCACTGTAGCTACCTCCGGCATGCACTGAGAAAGCTCTGCATGCATTGCCTTCTTGTTGCTAGTGTTACAGTAACGATCTTGAGGGTTAGGGACTGATGTGAATGTACAATATTATTATTATTATTATACAGTATTTATAAAGCGCCAATAGTTCGCTCAGCGCTGTACATTACAAAGGGGGACAGAACATGTGACAGAACAATACCAATACAATGTGATACACGAGGGGTTCGAGGGCCCTGCTCTTTCGAGCTTACAATCTAGGAGGGAGGGGGTGGTGGCACAGGAGGAGATAGCTGTGGGGGATGGAGTGGTAGGAAGAGTGGAGGAGGTCGGCAAGTTAGCAGGGGGTGGGGTAGGCTTCCCTAAAGAGATGGGTTTTCAGGGTGCGCCTAAAGGAGAGGAGAGTAGGTGATAATCTGATGGGTTGGGGCAGGGAGTTCCAGAGGATGGGTGACACCCTGGAGAAGTCCTGGAGGCGGGCATGGGAGGAGGAGACCAGGGAACTAGAGAGAAGGAGGTCTTGTGAGGAGCGGAGTGTGCGTGTTGGGCGGTACTTGGATATTAGGTCAGTGATGTAGTTCGGGGCAGTATGGTGGACAGCTTTGTACGTCAGTGTTAGGATTTTGAATTTGATCCGTTGCGCAATCGGAAGCCAGTGGAGGGATTGGCAGAGGGGGGTGGCGGAGACAGAGCGGTTGGAATATGTATGTATGTATGTGTGTGTGTGTGTGTGTGTGTGTGTGTATGTGTGTGTATGTGTATATATATATATATAT